>NC_134359.1:216356722-216656722 GCF_048569485.1 Anomaloglossus baeobatrachus | reverse complement strand
ATGACCGATGATGTCATAATGGGCCGATGATGTCATAATGGGTCGATGATGTCATAATGGGTCGATGATGTCATAATGGTCGATGATGTCATAATCGGTCGATGATGTCATAATGGGTCGATGATGTCATAATGGTCGATGATGTGATAATGGTCGATGATGTCATAATGGTCGATGATGTCATAATGGGTCGATGATGTCATAATGGGTCGATGATGTCATAATGGTCGATGATGTCATAATGGTCGATGTCATAATAGGTCGATGATATCGTAATGGGTCGATGATGTCATAATGGGTCGATGATGTCATTATGGGTCGATGATGTCATAATGGGTCGATGATGTCATAATGGGTCGATGATGTCATTATGGGTCGATGATGTCATAATGGTCGATGATGTCATAATGGGTCGATGATGTCATAATGGTCGATGATGTCATAATGGTCGATGATGTCATAATGGGACGATGATGTCATAATGGGTCGATGATGTCATAATGACCGATGATGTCATAATGGGCCGATGATGTCATAATGGGTCGATGATGTCATAATGGGTCGATGATGTCATAATGGTCGATGATGTCATAATCGGTCGATGATGTCATAATGGGTCGATGATGTCATAATGGTCGATGATGTGATAATGGTCGATGATGTCATAATGGTCGATGATGTCATAATGGGTCGATGATGTCATAATGGGTCGATGATGTCATAATGGTCGATGATGTCATAATGGTCGATGTCATAATAGGTCGATGATATCGTAATGGGTCGATGATGTCATAATGGGTCGATGATGTCATTATGGGTCGATGATGTCATAATGGGTCGATGATGTCATAATGGGTCGATGATGTCATTATGGGTCGATGATGTCATAATGGGTCGATGATGTCATAATGGGTCGATGATGTCATAATGACCGATGATGTCATAATGGGTCGATGATGTCATAATGGGTCGATGATGTCATAATGGTCGATGATGTCATAATGGGTCGATGATGTCATAATGGGTCGATGATGTCATAATGGGTCGATGTCATAAAGGTCGATGATGTCATAATGGTCGATGTCATAATGGGTCGATGATGTCATAATGGGTCGATGATGTCATAATGGGTCGATGATGTCATAATGGTCGATGATGTCATAATGGGTCGATAATGTCATAATGGTCGATGATGTCATAATGGGTCGATGATGTCATAAAGGGTCGATGATGTCATAATGGTCGATGATGTCATAATGGGTCGATGATGTCATAATATTCGATGATGTCATAATGGTCGATGATGTCATAATGGGACGATGATGTCATAATGGATCGATGATGTCATAATGACCGATGATGTCATAATGGGCCGATGATGTCATAATGGGTCGATGATGTCATAATGGTCGATGTCATAATCGGTCGATGATGTCATAATGGGTCGATGATGTCATAATGGTCGATCATGTCATAATGGTCGATGATGTCATAATGGTCGATGATGTCATAATGGGTCGATGATGTCATAATGGTCGATGATGTCATAATGGTCGATGTCATAATAGGTCGATGATGTCATAATGGGTCGATGATGTCATAATGGGTCGATGATGTCATAATAGGTCGATGATGTCATAATGGGTCGATGATGTCATAATGGGTCGATGATGTCATTATGGGTCGATGATGTCATAATGGGTCGATGATGTCATAATGGGTCGATGAAGTTATAATGGTCGATGATGTCATAATGGTCGATGATGTCATAATGGGTCGATGATGTCATAATGGGTCGATGATGTCATAATATTCGATGATGTCATAATGGTCGATGATGTCATAATGGGACGATGATGTCATAATGGATCGATGATGTCATAATGACCGATGATGTCATAATGGGCCGATGATGTCATAATGGGTCGATGATGTCATAATGGTCGATGTCATAATCGGTCGATGATGTCATAATGGGTCGATGATGTCATAATGGTCGATCATGTCATAATGGTCGATGATGTCATAATGGTCGATGATGTCATAATGGGTCGATGATGTCATAATGGTCGATGATGTCATAATGGTCGATGTCATAATAGGTCGATGATGTCATAATGGGTCGATGATGTCATAATGGGTCGATGATGTCATAATAGGTCGATGATGTCATAATGGGTCGATGATGTCATAATGGGTCGATGATGTCATTATGGGTCGATGATGTCATAATGGGTCGATGATGTCATAATGGGTCGATGAAGTTATAATGGTCGATGATGTCATAATGGTCGATGATGTCATAATGGGTCGATGATGTCATAATGGGTCGATGATGTCATAATGACCGATAATGTCATAATGGGTCGATGATGTCATAATGGGTCGATGATGTCATAATGGTCGATGATGTCATAATGGGTCGATGATGTCATAATGGGTCGATGATGTCATAATGGGTCGATGTCATAATGGTCGATGATGTCATAATGGTCGATGTCATAATGGGTCGATGATGTCATAATGGGTCGATGATGTCATAATGGGTCGATGATGTCATAATGGTCGATGATGTCATAATGGGTCGATGATGTCATAATGGTCGATGATGTCATAATGGGTCGATGATGTCATAAAGGGTCGATGATGTCATAATGGTCGATGATGTCATAATGGGTCGATGATGTCATAATGGTCGATGATGTCATAATGGTCGATGATGTCATAATGGGACGATGATGTCATAATGGGTCGATGATGTCATAATGACCGATGATGTCATAATGGGCCGATGATGTCATAATGGGTCGATGATGTCATAATGGGTCGATGATGTCATAATGGTCGATGATGTCATAATCGGTCGATGATGTCATAATGGGTCGATGATGTCATAATGGTCGATGATGTCATAATGGTCGATGATGTCATAATGGGTCGATGATGTCATAATGGGTCGATGATGTCATAATGACCGATGATGTCATAATGGTCGATGATTTCATAATGGTCGATGATGTCATAATGGGTCGATGATGTCATAATGGGTCGATGATGTCATAATGGGTCGATGATGTCATAATGAGTCGATAATGTCATAATGGGTCGATGATGTCATAATGGTCGATGATGTCATAATGGTCGATGATGTCATAATGGTCGATGATTTCATAATGGGTCGATGATGTCATAATGGGTCGATGATGTCATAATTGGTCGATGATGTCATAATGGCCGATGATGTCATAATGGGTCGATGATGTCTTAATGGTCGATGATGTCATAATGGGTCATTGTCAAAATGGGTCAATGATGTCATAATGGCCGATGATGTCATAATGGGTCGATGATGTCATAATGAGTCGATAATGTCATAATGGGTCGATGATGTCATAATGGTCGATGATGTCATAATGGTCGATGATGTCATAATGGTCGATGTTGTCAAAATTGTCGATGATGTCATAATGGGTCGATGATGTCATAATGGGTCGATGATGTCATAATGGGTTGATGATGTCATAATGGTCGATGATGTCATAATGGGTCGATGATGTCATAATGGGTCGATGATGTGATGATGGTCGATGATGTCATAATGGGTCGATGATGTCATAATGGGTCGATGATGTCATAATGTGTCGATGATGTCATAATGGCCGATGATGTCATAATGGGTCATTGATGTCATAATGGTCGATGATGTCATAATGGTCTATGATGTCAAAATGGGTCGATGATGTCATAATGGGTCGATGATGTCATAATGGGTCGATGATGTCATAATGGGTCGATGATGTCACAATGACCGATGATGTCATAATGGGTCGATGATGTCATAATGAGTCGATGATGTCATAATGGGTCGATGATGTCATAATGGGTCGATGATGTCATAATGGGTCGATGATGTCATAATGACCGATGATGTCATAATGGGTCGATGATGTCATAATGGGTCGATGATGTCATAATGAGCCGATGATGTCATAATGGGTCGATGATGTCATAATGGGTCGATGATGTCATAATGGTCGATGATGTCATAATCGGTCGATGATGTCATAATGGGTCGATGATGTCATAATGGTCGAAGATGTCATAATGGGCCGATGATGTCATAATGGGTCGATGATGTCATAATGGGTCGATGTCATAATGGTCGATGATGTCATAATCGGTCGATGATGTCATAATGGGTCGATGATGTCATAATGGTCGAAGATGTCATAATGGGTCGATTATGTCATAATGGTCGATGATGTTATAATGGGTCGATGATGTCATAATGGTCGATGATTTCATAATGGGTCGATGATGTCATAATGGGTCGATGATGTCATAATGGGTCGATGATGTCATAATTGGTCGATGATGTCATAATGGTCGATGATGTCATAATGGGTCGATGATGTCATAATGGCCGATGATGTCATAATGGGTCGATGATGTCTTAATGGTCGATGATGTCATAATGGGTCATTGTCAAAATGGGTCAATGATGTCATAATGGCCGATGATGTCATAATGGGTCGATGATGTCATAATGAGTCGATAATGTCATAATGGGTCGATGATGTCATAATGGTCGATGATGTCATAATGGTCGATGATGTCATAATGGTCGATGTTGTCAAAATTGTTGATGATGTCATAATGGGTCGATGATGTCATAATGGGTCGATGATGTCATAATGGGTTGATGATGTCATAATGGTCGATGATGTCATAATGGGTCGATGATGTCATAATGTGTCGATGATGTCATAATGGTCGAAGATGTCATAATGGGTCGATGATGTCATAATGGTCGATGATGTCATAATGGTCGATGATGTCATAATGGTCGATGATTTCATAATGGGTCGATGATGTCATAATGGGTCGATGATGTCATAATGGGTCGATGATGTCATAATTGGTCGATGATGTCATAATGGTCGATGATGTCATAATGGGTCGATGATGTCATAATGGCCGATGATGTCATAATGGGTCGATGATGTCTTAATGGTCGATGATGTCATAATGGGTCATTGTCAAAATGGGTCAATGATGTCATAATGGCCGATGATGTCATAATGGGTCGATGATGTCATAATGAGTCGATAATGTCATAATGGGTCGATGATGTCATAATGGTCGATGATGTCATAATGGTCGATGATGTCATAATGGTCGATGTTGTCAAAATTGTCGATGATGTCATAATGGGTCGATGATGTCATAATGGGTCGATGATGTCATAATGGGTTGATGATGTCATAATGGTCGATGATGTCATAATGGGTCGATGATGTCATAATGGGTCGATGATGTGATGATGGTCGATGATGTCATAATGGGTCGATGATGTCATAATGTGTCGATGATGTCATAATGGTCGATGATGTCATAATGGGTCATTGATGTCATAATGGTCGATGATGTCATAATGGTCTATGATGTCAAAATGGGTCGATGATGTCATAATGGTCGATGATGTCATAATGGGTCGATGATGTCATAATGGGTCGATGTCACAATGACCGATGATGTCATAATGGGTCGATGATGTCATGAGTCGATGATGTCATAATGGGTCGATGATGTCATAATGGGTCGATGATGTCATAATGGGTCGATGATGTCATAATGACCGATGATGTCATAATGGGTCGATGATGTCATAATGGGTCGATGATGTCATAATGAGCCGATGATGTCATAATGGGTCGATGATGTCATAATGGGTCGATGATGTCATAATGGTCGATGATGTCATAATCGGTCGATGATGTCATAATGGGTCGATGATGTCATAATGGTCGAAGATGTCATAATGGGCCGATGATGTCATAATGGGTCGATGATGTCATAATGGGTCGATGTCATAATGGTCGATGATGTCATAAACGGTCGATGATGTCATAATGGGTCGATGATGTCATAATGGTCGAAGATGTCATAATGGGTCGATGATGTCATAATGGTCGATGATGTTATAATGGGTCGATGATGTCATAATGGGTCAATGATGTCATAATGGGTCGATGATGTCATAATGGTCGATGATGTCATAATAGTCGATGATGTCATAATGGGTCGATGATGTCATATGGGTCGATAATGTCATAATGGTCGATAATGTCATAATGGGTCGATGATGTCATAATGGGTCGATGATGTCATAATAGTCGATGATGTCATAATGGTCGATGATGTCATAATGGTCGATGATGTCATAATGGGTCGATGATGTTATAATGGGTCGATGATGTCATAATGGTCGATGATGTCATAATGGGTCGATGATGTCATAATGACCGATGTCATAATGGGTCGATGATGTCATAATGGGTCAATGATGTCACAATGGGTCGATGATGTCATAATGACCGATGTCATAATGGGTCGATGATGTCATAATGGGTCGATGATGTCATAATGAGTCGATGATGTCATAATGGGTCGATGATGTCATAATGGTCGATCATGTCATAATGGTCGATGATGTCATAATGGTCGATGATGTCATAATGGGTCGATGATGTCATAATGGGTCGATGATGTCATAATGGTCGATGATGTCATAATGGTCGATGTCATAATAGGTCGATGATGTCATAATGGGTCGATGATGTCATAATGGGTCGATGATGTCATAATGGGTCAATGATGTCATTATGGGTCGATGATGTCATAATGGGTCGATGATGTCATAATGGTCGATGATGTTATTATGGGTCGATGATGTCATAATGGGTCAATGATGTCATAATGGGTCGATGATGTCATAATGGGTCGATGAAGTTATAATGGTCGATGATGTCATAATGGTCGATGATGTCATAATGGGTCGATGATGTCATAATGGGTCGATGATGTCATAATGACCGATGATGTCATAATGGGTCGATGATGTCATAATGGGTCGATGATGTCATAATGGGTCGATGATGTCATAATGGTCGATGATGTCATAATCGGTCGATGATGTCATAATGGGTCGATGATGTCATAATGGTCGAAGATGTCATAATGGGTTGATGATGTCATAATGGTCGATGATGTTATAATGGGTCGATGATGTCATAATGGGTCGATGATGTCATAATGGTCGATGATGTCATAATGGGTCGATGATGTCATAATGGCCGATGATGTCATAATGGGTTGATGATGTCATAGTGGTCGATGATGTCATAATGGGTCGATGATGTCATAATGGTCGATGATGTCATAATGGTCGATGATGTCATAATGGGTCGATGATGTCATAATGGGTCGATGATGTCATAATGGTCGATGATGTCATAATGGTCGATGATGTCCTAATGGGTCGATGATGTCATAATGGGTCAATGATGTCACAATGGGTCGATGATGTCATAATGACCGATGTCATAATGGGTCGATGATGTCATAATGGGTCGATGATGTCATAATGGGTCGATGATGTCATAATGGTCGATCATGTCATAATGGTCGATGATGTCATAATAGTCGATGATGTCATAATGGGTCGATGATGTCATAATGGTCGATGATGTCATAATGGTCGATGTCATAATAGGTCGATGATGTCATAATGGGTCGATGATGTCATAATGGTCGATGATTTCATAATGGTCGATGATGTCATAATGGGTCGATGATGTCATAATGGGTCGATGATGTCATAATGGGTCGATGATGTCATAATGGGTCGATGATGTCATAATGGTCGATCATGTCATAATGGTCGATGATGTCATAATGGGTCGATGATGTCATAATGGGTAGATGATGTCATAATGATCGATGATGTCATAATCGGTCGATGATGTCATAATGGTCGATGATGTCATAATAGGTTGATGATGTCATAATGGGTCGATGATGTCATAATGGTCGATGATGTCATAATGGTCGATCATGTCATAATGATCGATGATGTCATAATCGGTTGATGATGTCATAATGGTCGATGATGTCATAATAGGTTGATGATGTCATAATGGGTCGATGATGTCATAATGGGTCGATGATGTCATAATGGGTCGATGATGTCATTATGGGTCGATGATGTCATAATGGGTCGATGATCTCAAAATGGTCGATGATGTTATTATGGGTCGATGATGTCATAATGGGTCAATGATGTCATAATGGTCGATGATGTCAAAATGGTCGATGATGTCATAATGGGTCGATGATGTCATAATGGGTCGATGATGTCATAATGACCGATGATGTCATAATGGGTCGATGATGTCATAATGGTCGATGTCATAATGGGTCGATGATGTCATAATGGGTCGATGATGTCATAATGGGTCGATGTCATAATGGTCGATGATGTCATAATGGTCGATGTCATAATGGGTCGATGATGTCATAATGGGTCGATGATGTCATAATGGTCGATGATGTCATAATGGGTCGATGATGTCATAATGGTCGATGATGTCATAATGGGTCGTTGATGTCATAAAGGGTCGATGATGTCATAATGGTCGATGATGTCATAATGGGTCGATGATGTCATAATGGTCGATGATGTCATAATGGTCGATGATGTCATAATGGGACGATGATGGCATAATGGGTCGATGATGTCATAATGGGTCGATGATGTCATAATGGGTCGATGATGTCATAATGGGTCGATGATGTCATAATGGGTCGATGATGTCATAATGGTCGATGATGTTATTATGGGTCGATGATGTCATAATGGGTCAATGATGTCATAATGGTCGATGATGTCATAATGGGTCGATGATGTCATAATGGGTCGATGATGTCATAATGATCGATGATGTCATAATGGGTCGATGATGTCATAATGGGTCGATGATGTCATAATGGTCGATGTCATAATGGGTCGATGATGTCATAATGGGTCGATGATGTCATAATGGGTCGATGTCATAATGGTCGATGATGTCATAATGGTCGATGTCATAATGGGTCGATGATGTCATAATGGGTCGATGATGTCATAATCGTCGATGATGTCATAATGGGTCGATGATGTCATAAAGGGTCAATGATGTCATAATGGTCGATGATGTCATAATGGGTCGATGATGTCATAATGGTCGATGATGTCATAATGGCCGATGATGTCATAATGGGTCGATGATGTCTTAATGGTCGATGATGTCATAATGGGTCGATGTCAAAATGGGTCAATGATGTCATACTGGCCGATGATGTCATAATGGGTCGATAATGTCATAATGGTCGATGATGTCATAATTTTTCGATGATGTCATAATGGGTCGATGATGTCATAATGGGTCGATGATGTCATAATTGTCGATGATGTAATAATGGGTCGATGATGTCATAATGGGTCGATGATGTCATAATGGGTCGATGATGTGATAATGGTCGATGATGTCATAATGGGTCGATGATGTCATAATGGGTCGATGATGTCATAATGGGTCGATGATGTCATAATGGTCGATGATGGCATAGTGGATCGATGATGTCATAATGGGTCGATGATGTCATAATGGGTCGATGATGTCATAATAAGTCGATGATGTCATAATGGTCGATGATGTCATAATGGGTCGATGATTTCATAATAAGTCGATGATGTCATAATGGTCGATGATGTCATAATGGTCCATGATGTCATAATGGGTCGATGATGTCATAATGGGTCGATGATGTCATAATGGTCGATGATGTCATAATGGTCAATGATGTCATAATGGGTCGATGATGTCATAATTGGTCGATGATGTCATAATGGGTCGATGATGTCATAATGGCCGATGATGTCATAATGGGTTGATGATGTCATAGTGGTCGATGATGTCATAATGGGTCGATGATGTCATAATGGCCGATGATGTCATAATGGTCGATGATTTCATAATGGTCGATGATGTCATAATGGGTCGATGATGTCATAATGGGTCGATGATGTCATAATGGGTCGATGATGTCATAATGAGTCGATAATGTCATAATGGGTCGATGATGTCATAATTACCGATGATGTCATAATGGGCCAATGATGTCATAATGGGTCGATGATGTCATAATGGGTCGATGATGTCATAATGGTCGATGATGTCATAATCGGTCGATGATGTCATAATGGGTCGATGATGTCATAATGGTCGATGATGTCATAATGGTCGATGATGTCATAATGGGTCGATGATGTCATAATGGGTCGATGATGTCATAATGACCGATGATGTCATAATGGTCGATGATTTCATAATGGTCGATGATGTCATAATGGGTCGATGATGTCATAATGGGTCGATGATGTCATAATGGGTCGATGATGTCATAATGGGTCGATGATGTCATAATGGGTCGATGATGTCATAATTGGTCGATGATGTCATAATGGTCGATGATGTCATAATGGGTCGATGATGTCATAATGGCCGATGATGTCATAATGGGTCGATGATGTCATAATGGGTCGATGTCAAAATGGGTCAATGATGTCATAATGGCCGATGATGTCATAATGGGTCGATGATGTCATAATGAGTCGATAATGTCATAATGGGTCGATGATGTCATAATGGTCGATGATGTCATAATGGTCGATGATGTCATAATGGTCGATGTTGTCAAAATTGTCGATGATGTCATAATGGGTCGATGATGTCATAATGGGTCGATGATGTCATAATGGGTTGATGATGTCATAATGGTCGATGATGTCATAATGGGTCGATGATGTCATAATGGGTCGATGATGTGATGATGGTCGATGATGTCATAATGGGTCGATGATGTCATAATGTGTCGATGATGTCATAATGGTCGATGATGTCATAATGGGTCATTGATGTCATAATGGTCGATGATGTCATAATGGTCTATGATGTCAAAATGGGTCGATGATGTCATAATGGTCGATGATGTCATAATGGGTCGATGATGTCATAATGGTCGATGTCATAATGGGTCGATGATGTCATAATGGGTCGATGATGTCATAATGGGTCGATGTCATAATGGTCGATGATGTCATAATGGTCGATGTCATAATGGGTCGATGATGTCATAATGTGTCGATGATGTCATAATGGTCGATGATGTCATAATGGGTCGATGATGTCATAATGGTCGATGATGTCATAATGGCCGATGATGTCATAATGGGTCGATGATGTCTTAATGGTCGATGATGTCATAATGGGTCGATGTCAAAATGGGTCAATGATGTCATACTGGCCGATGATGTCATAATGGGTCGATAATGTCATAATGGTCGATGATGTCATAATTTTTCGATGATGTCATAATGGGTCGATGATGTCATAATTGTCGATGATGTCATAATGGGTCGATGATGTCATAATGGGTCGATGATGTGATAATGGTCGATGATGTCATAATGGGTCGATGATGTCATAATGGGTCGATGATGTCATAATGGGTCGATGATGTCATAATGGTCGATGATGGCATAGTGGATCGATGATGTCATAATGGGTCGATGATGTCATAATGGGTCGATGATGTCATAATAAGTCGATGATGTCATAATGGTCGATGATGTCATAATGGGTCGATGATGTCATAATAAGTCGATGATGTCATAATGGTCGATGATGTCATAATGGTCCATGATGTCATAATGGGTCGATGATGTCATAATGGGTCGATGATGTCATAATGGTCGATGATGTCATAATGGTCAATGATGTCATAATGGGTCGATGATGTCATAATGGGTCGATGATGTCATAATGGCCGATGATGTCATAATGGGTTGATGATGTCATAGTGGTCGATGATGTCATAATGGGTCGATGATGTCATAATGGCCGATGATGTCATAATGGTCGATGATTTCATAATGGTCGATGATGTCATAATGGGTCGATGATGTCATAATGGGTCGATGATGTCATAATGGGTCGATGATGTCATAATGAGTCGATAATGTCATAATGGGTCGATGATGTCATAATTACCGATGATGTCATAATGGGCCGATGATGTCATAATGGGTCGATGATGTCATAATGGGTCGATGATGTCATAATGGTCGATGATGTCATAATCGGTCGATGATGTCATAATGGGTCGATGATGTCATAATGGTCGATGATGTCATAATGGTCGATGATGTCATAATGGGTCGATGATGTCATAATGGGTCGATGATGTCATAATGACCGATGATGTCATAATGGTCGATGATTTCATAATGGTCGATGATGTCATAATGGGTCGATGATGTCATAATGGGTCGATGATGTCATAATGGGTCGATGATGTCATAATGAGTCGATAATGTCATAATGGGTCGATGATGTCATAATGGTCGATGATGTCATAATGGTCGATGATGTCATAATGGTCGATGATTTCATAATGGGTCGATGATGTCATAATGGGTCGATGATGTCATAATGGGTCGATGATGTCATAATTGGTCGATGATGTCATAATGGTCGATGATGTCATAATGGGTCGATGATGTCATAATGGCCGATGATGTCATAATGGGTCGATGATGTCTTAATGGTCGATGATGTCATAATGGGTCGATGTCAAAATGGGTCAATGATGTCATAATGGCCGATGATGTCATATTGGGTCGATGATGTCATAATGAGTCGATAATGTCATAATGGGTCGATGATGTCATAATGGTCGATGATGTCATAATGGTCGATGTTGTCAAAATTGTCGATGATGTCATAATGGGTCGATGATGTCATAATGGGTCGATGATGTCATAATGGGTTGATGATGTCATAATGGTCGATGATGTCACAATGGGTCGATGATGTCATAATGGGTCGATGATGTCATAATGTGTCGATGATGTCATAATGGTCGATGATGTCATAATGGGTCATTGATGTCATAATGGTCGATGATGTCATAATGGTCTATGATGTCAAAATGGGTCGATGATGTCATAATGGTCGATGATGTCATAATGGGTCGATGATGTCATAATGGGTCGATGATGTCATAATGGGTCGATGTCACAATGACCGATGATGTCATAATGGGTCGATGATGTCATAATGAGTTGATGATGTCATAATGGGTCGATGATGTCATAATGGGTCGATGATGTCATAATGGGTCGATGATGTCATAATGACCGATGATGTCATAATGGGTCGATGATGTCATAATGGGTTGATGATGTCATAATGGGCCGATGATGTCATAATGGGTCGATGATGTCATAATGGGTCGATGATGTCATAATGGTCGATGATGTCATAATCGGTCGATGATGTCATAATGGGTCGATGATGTCATAATGGTCGAAGATGTCATAATGGGCCGATGATGTCATAATGGGTCGATGATGTCATAATGGGTCGATGTCATAATGGTCGATGATGTCATAATCGGTCGATGATGTCATAATGGGTCGATAATGTCATAATGGTCGAAGATGTCATAATGGGTCGATGATGTCATAATGGTCGATGATGTTATAATGGGTCGATGATGTCATAATGGGTCGATGATGTCATAATGGGTCAATGATGTCATAATGGGTCGATGATGTCATAATGGTCGATGATGTCATAATAGTCGATGATGTCATAATGGGTCGATGATGTCATATGGGTCGATAATGTCATAATGGTCGATAATGTCATAATGGGTCGATGATGTCATAATGGGTCGATGATGTCATAATGGGTCGATGATGTCATAATGGTCGATGATGTCATAATGGTCGATGATGTCATAATGGTCGATGATGTCATAATGGGTCGATGATGTTATAATGGGTCGATGATGTCATAATGGCCGATGATGTCATAATGGGTCGATGATGTCATAATGGGTCGATGTCAAAATGGGTCAATGATGTCATAATGGCCGATGATGTCATAATGGGTCGATGATGTCATAATGAGTCGATAATGTCATAATGGGTCGATGATGTCATAATGGTCGATGATGTCATAATGGTCGATGATGTCATAATGGTCGATGTTGTCAAAATTGTCGATGATGTCATAATGGGTCGATGATGTCATAATGGGTCGATGATGTCATAATGGGTTGATGATGTCATAATGGTCGATGATGTCATAATGGGTCGATGATGTCATAATGGGTCGATGATGTGATGATGGTCGATGATGTCATAATGGGTCGATGATGTCATAATGTGTCGATGATGTCATAATGGTCGATGATGTCATAATGGGTCATTGATGTCATAATGGTCGATGATGTCATAATGGTCTATGATGTCAAAATGGGTTGATGATGTCATAATGGTCGATGATGTCATAATGGTCGATGATGTCATAATGGTCGATGTCATAATGGGTCGATGATGTCATAATGTGTCGATGATGTCATAATGGTCGATGATGTCATAATGGGTCGATGATGTCATAATGGTCGATGATGTCATAATGGCCGATGATGTCATAATGGGTCGATGATGTCTTAATGGTCGATGATGTCATAATGGGTCGATGTCAAAATGGGTCAATGATGTCATACTGGCCGATGATGTCATAATGGGTCGATAATGTCATAATGGTCGATGATGTCATAATTTTTCGATGATGTCATAATGGGTCGATGATGTCATAATTGTCGATGATGTCATAATGGGTCGATGATGTCATAATGGGTCGATGATGTGATAATGGTCGATGATGTCATAATGGGTCGATGATGTCATAATGGGTCGATGATGTCATAATGGGTCTATGATGTCATAATGGTCGATGATGGCATAGTGGATCGATGATGTCATAATGGGTCGATGATGTCATAATGGGTCGATGATGTCATAATAAGTCGATGATGTCATAATGGTCGATGATGTCATAATGGGTCGATGATGTCATAATAAGTCGATGATGTCATAATGGTCGATGATGTCATAATGGTCCATGATGTCATAATGGGTCGATGATGTCATAATGGGTCGATGATGTCATAATGGTTGATGATGTCATAATGGTCAATGATGTCATAATGGGTCGATGATGTCATAATGGGTCGATGATGTCATAATGGGTCGATGATGTCATAATGGCCGATGATGTCATAATGGGTTGATGATGTCATAGTGGTCGATGATGTCATAATGGGTCGATGATGTCATAATGGCCGATGATGTCATAATGGTCGATGATTTCATAATGGTCGATGATGTCATAATGGGTCGATGATGTCATAATGGGTCGATGATGTCATAATGGGTCGATGATGTCATAATGAGTCGATAATGTCATAATGGGTCGATGATGTCATAATTACCGATGATGTCATAATGGGCCGATGATGTCATAATGGGTCGATGATGTCATAATGGGTCGATGATGTCATAATGGTCGATGATGTCATAATCGGTCGATGATGTCATAATGGGTCGATGATGTCATAATGGTCGATGATGTCATAATGGTCGATGATGTCATAATGGGTCGATGATGTCATAATGGGTCGATGATGTCATAATGACCGATGATGTCATAATGGTCGATGATTTCATAATGGTCGATGATGTCATAATGGGTCGATGATGTCATAATGGGTCGATGATGTCATAATGGGTCGATGATGTCATAATGAGTCGATAATGTCATAATGGGTCGATGATGTCATAATGGTCGATGATGTCATAATGGTCGATGATGTCATAATGGTCGATGATTTCATAATGGGTCGATGATGTCATAATGGGTCGATGATGTCATAATGGGTCGATGATGTCATAATTGGTCGATGATGTCATAATGGTCGATGATGTCATAATGGGTCGATGATGTCATAATGGCCGATGATGTCATAATGGGTCGATGATGTCTTAATGGTCGATGATGTCATAATGGGTCGATGTCAAAATGGGTCAATGATGTCATAATGGCCGATGATGTCATAATGGGTCGATGATGTCATAATGAGTCGATAATGTCATAATGGGTCGATGATGTCATAATGGTCGATGATGTCATAATGGTCGATGTTGTCAAAATTGTCGATGATGTCATAATGGGTCGATGATGTCATAATGGGTCGATGATGTCATAATGGGTTGATGATGTCATAATGGTCGATGATGTCACAATGGGTCGATGATGTCATAATGGGTCGATGATGTCATAATGTGTCGATGATGTCATAATGGTCGATGATGTCATAATGGGTCATTGATGTCATAATGGTCGATGATGTCATAATGGTCTATGATGTCAAAATGGGTCGATGATGTCATAATGGGTCGATGATGTCATAATGGGTCGATGATGTCATAATGGGTCGATGATGTCATAATGGGTCGATGTCACAATGACCGATGATGTCATAATGGGTCGATGATGTCATAATGAGTTGATGATGTCATAATGGGTCGATGATGTCATAATGGGTCGATGATGTCATAATGGGTCGATGATGTCATAATGACCGATGATGTCATAATGGGTCGATGATGTCATAATGGGTTGATGATGTCATAATGGGCCGATGATGTCATAATGGGTCGATGATGTCATAATGGGTCGATGATGTCATAATGGTCGATGATGTCATAATCGGTCGATGATGTCATAATGGGTCGATGATGTCATAATGGTCGAAGATGTCATAATGGGCCGATGATGTCATAATGGGTCGATGATGTCATAATGGGTCGATGTCATAATGGTCGATGATGTCATAATCGGTCGATGATGTCATAATGGGTCGATAATGTCATAATGGTCGAAGATGTCATAATGGGTCGATGATGTCATAATGGTCGATGATGTTATAATGGGTCGATGATGTCATAATGGGTCGATGATGTCATAATGGGTCAATGATGTCATAATGGGTCGATGATGTCATAATGGTCGATGATGTCATAATAGTCGATGATGTCATAATGGGTCGATGATGTCATATGGGTCGATAATGTCATAATGGTCGATAATGTCATAATGGGTCGATGATGTCATAATGGGTCGATGATGTCATAATGGGTCGATGATGTCATAATGGTCGATGATGTCATAATGGTCGATGATGTCATAATGGTCGATGATGTCATAATGGGTCGATGATGTTATAATGGGTCGATGATGTCATAATGGTCGATGATGTCATAATGGGTCGATGATGTCATAATGACCGATGTCATAATGGGTCGATGATGTCATAATGACCGATGTCATAATGGGTCGATGATGTCATAATGACCGATGTCATAATGGGTCGATGATGTCATAATGGGTCGATGATGTCATAATGGGTCGATGATGTCATAATGGGTCGATGATGTCATAATGGTCGATCATGTCATAATGGTCGATGATGTCATAAAGGTCGATGATGTCATAATGGGTCGATGATGTCATAATGGGTCGATGATGTCATAATGGTCGATGATGTCATAATGGTCGATGTCATAATAGGTCGATGATGTCATAATGGGTCGATGATGTCATAATGGGTCGATGATGTCATAATGGGTCGATGATGTCATTATGGGTCGATGATGTCATAATGGGTCGATGATGTCATAATGGTCGATGATGTTATTATGGGTCGATGATGTCATAATGGGTCAATGATGTCATAATGGGTCGATGATGTCATAATGGGTCGATGAAGTTATAATGGTCGATGATGTCATAATGGTCGATGATGTCATAATGGGTCGATGATGTCATAATGGGTCGATGATGTCATAATGACCGATGATGTCATAATGGGTCGATGATGTCATAATGGGTCGATGATGTCATAATGGTCGATGATGTCATAATGGGTCGATGATGTCATAATAGGTCGATGATGTCATAATGACCGATGATGTCATAATGGGTCGATGATGTCATAATGGGTCGATGATGTCATAATGGTCGATGATGTCATAATGGGTCGATGATGTCATAATGGGTCGATGTCATAATGGTCGATGATGTCATAATGGTCGATGTCATAATGGGTCGATGATGTCATAATGGGTCGATGATGTCATAATGGGTCGATGATGTCATAATGGTCGATGATGTCATAATGGGTCGATGATATCATAATGGTCGATGATGTCATAATGGGTCGATGATGTCATAAAGGGTCGATGATGTCATAATGGTCGATGATGTCATAATGGGTCGATGATGTCATAATGGTCGATGATGTCATAATGGTCGATGATGTCATAATGGGATGATGATGTCATAATGGGTTGATGATGTCATAATGACCGATGATGTCATAATGGGCCGATGATGTCATAATGGGTCGATGATGTCATAATGGGTCGATGATGTCATAATGGTCGATGATGTCATAATCGGTCGATGATGTCATAATGGGTCGATGATATCATAATGGTCGATGATGTGATAATGGTCGATGATGTCATAATGGTCGATGATGTCATAATGGGTCGATGATGTCATAATGGGTCGATGATGTCATAATGGTCGATGATGTCATAATGGTCGATGTCATAATAGGTCGATGATGTCATAATGGGTCGATGATGTCATAATGGGTCGATGATGTCATTATGGGTCGATGATGTCATAATGGGTCGATGATGTCATAATGGGTCGATGATGTCATTATGGGTCGATGATGTCATAATGGGTCGATGATGTCATAATGGGTCGATGAAGTTATAATGGTCGATGATGTCATAATGGTCGATGATGTCATAATGTTTGAAGATGTCATAATGGGTCGATGATGTCATAATGGGTCGATGATGTCATAATGACCGATGATGTCATAATGGGTCGATGATGTCATAATGGGTCGATGATGTCATAATGGTCGATGATGTCATATTAGTCGATGATGTCATAATGGTCGATGATGTCATAATGGGTCGATGATGTCATAAAGGGTCGATGATGTCATAATGGTCGATGATGTCATAATGGGTCGATGATGTCATAATGGGTCGATGATGTCATAATGGGTCGATGATGTCATAATGGTCGATGATGTCATAATGGGTCGATAATGTCATAATGGTCGATGATGTCATAATGGGTCGATGATGTCATAAAGGGTCGATGATGTCATAATGGTCGATGATGTCATAATGGGTCGATGATGTCATAATGGTCGATGATGTCATAATGGTCGATGATGTCATAATGGGACGATGATGTCATAATGGATCGATGATGTCATAATGACCGATGATGTCATAATGGGCCGATGATGTCATAATGGGTCGATGATGTCATAATGGGTCGATGATGTCATAATGGTCGATGTCATAATCGGTCGATGATGTCATAATGGGTCGATGATGTCATAATGGTCGATCATATCATAATGGTCGATGATGTCATAATGGTCGATGATGTCATAATGGGTCGATGATGTCATAATGGGTCGATGATGTCATAATGGTCGATGATGTCATAATGGTCGATGTCATAATAGGTCGATGATGTCATAATGGGTCGATGATGTCATAATGGGTCGATGATGTCATAATAGGTCGATGATGTCATAATGGGTCGATGATGTCATAATGGGTCGATGATGTCATTATGGGTCGATGATGTCATAATGGGTCGATGATGTCATAATGGGTCGATGAAGTTATAATGGTCGATGATGTCATAATGGTCGATGATGTCATAATGGGTCGATGATGTCATAATGGGTCGATGATGTCATAATGACCGATAATGTCATAATGGGTCGATGATGTCATAATGGGTCGATGATGTCATAATGGTCGATGATGTCATAATGGGTCGATGATGTCATAATGGTCGATGATGTCATAATGGGTCGATGATGTCATAATGGTCGATGATGTCATAATGGGTCGATGATGTCATAAAGGGTCGATGATGTCATAATGGTCGATGATGTCATAATGGGTCGATGATGTCATAATGGTCGATGATGTCATAATGGTCGATGATGTCATAATGGGACGATGATGTCATAATGGGTCGATGATGTCATAATGACCGATGATGTCATAATGGGCCGATGATGTCATAATGGGTCGATGATGTCATAATGGGTCGATGATGTCATAATAGTCGATGATGTCATAATCGGTCGATGATGTCATAATGGGTCGATGATGTCATAATGGTCGATGATGTCATAATGGTCGATGATGTCATAATGGGTCGATGATGTCATAATGGGTCGATGATGTCATAATGACCGATGTTGTCATAATGGTCGATGATGTCATAATGGGTCGATGATGTCATAATGGGTCGATGATGTCATAATGGGTCGATGATGTCATAATGAGTCGATAATGTCATAATGGGTCGATGATGTCATAATGGTCGATGATGTCATAATGGTCGATGATGTCATAATGGTCGATGATTTCATAATGGGTCGATGATGTCATAATGGGTCGATGATGTCATAATGGGTCGATGATGTCATAATTGGTCGATGATGTCATAATGGTCGATGATGTCATAATGGGTCGATGATGTCATAATGGCCGATGATGTCATAATGGGTCGATGATGTCTTAATGGTCGATGATGTCATAATGGGTCGATGTCAAAATGGGTCAATGATGTCATAATGGCCGATGATGTCATAATGGGTCGATGATGTCATAATGAGTCGATAATGTCATAATGGGTCGATGATGTCATAATGGTCGATGATGTCATAATGGTCGATGATGTCATAATGGTCGATGTTGTCAAAATTGTCGATGATGTCATAATGGGTCGATGATGTCATAATGGGTCGATGATGTCATAATGGGTTGATGATGTCATAATGGTCGATGATGTCATAATGGGTCGATGATGTCATAATGGGTCGATGACGTGATGATGGTCGATGATGTCATAATGGGTCGATGATGTCATAATGGGTCGATGATGTCATAATGTGTCGATGATGTCATAATGGTCGATGATGTCATAATGGGTCATTGATGTCATAATGGTCGATGATGTCATAATGGTCTATGATGTCAAAATGGGTCGATGATGTCATAATGGGTCGATGATGTCATAATGGGTCGATGTCACAATGACCAATGATGTCATAATTGGTCGATGATGTCATAATGGTCGATGATGTCATAATAGTCGATGATGTCATAATGGGTCGATGATGTCATATGGGTCGATAATGTCATAATGGTCGATAATGTCATAATGGGTCGATGATGTCATAATGGGTCGATGATGTCATAATAGTCGATGATGTCATAATGGGTCGATGATGTCATAATGGGTCGATGATGTCATAATGGGTCGATGATGTTATAATGGGTCGATGATGTCATAATGGTCGATGATGTCATAATGGTCGAAGATGTCATAATGGGCCGATGATGTCATAATGGGTCGATGATGTCATAATGGGTCGATGTCATAATGGTCGATGATGTCATAATCGGTCGATGATGTCATAATGGGTCGATGATGTCATAATGGTCGAAGATGTCATAATGGGTCGATGATGTCATAATGGTCGATGATGTTATAATGGGTCGATGATGTCATAATGGGTCAATGATGTCATAATTGGTCGATGATGTCATAATGGTCGATGATGTCATAATAGTCGATGATGTCATAATGGGTCGATGATGTCATATGGGTCGATAATGTCATAATGGTCGATAATGTCATAATGGGTCGATGATGTCATAATGGGTCGATGATGTCATAATAGTCGATGATGTCATAATGGTCGATGATGTCATAATGGTCGATGATGTCATAATGGGTCGATGATGTTATAATGGGTCGATGATGTCATAATGGTCGATGATGTCATAATGGGTCGATGATGTCATAATGGGTCAATGATGTCACAATGGGTCGATGATGTCATAATGACCGATGTCATAATGGGTCGATGATGTCATAATGGGTCGATGATGTCATAATGAGTCGATGATGTCATAATGGGTCGATGATGTCATAATGGTCGATCATGTCATAATGGTCGATGATGTCATAATGGTCGATGATGTCATAATGGGTCGATGATGTCATAATGGGTCGATGATGTCATAATGGTCGATGATGTCATAATGGTCGATGTCATAATAGGTCGATGATGTCATAATGGGTCGATGATGTCATAATGGGTCGATGATGTCATAATGGGTCGATGATGTCATTATGGGTCGATGATGTCATAATGGGTCGATGATGTCATAATGGTCGATGATGTTATTATGGGTCGATGATGTCATAATGGGTCAATGATGTCATAATGGGTCGATGATGTCATAATGGGTCGATGAAGTTATAATGGTCGATGATGTCATAATGGTCGATGATGTCATAATGGGTCGATGATGTCATAATGGGTCGATGATGTCATAATGACCGATGATGTCATAATGGGTCGATGATGTCATAATGGGTCGATGATGTCATAATGGGTCGATGATGTCATAATGGTCGATGATGTCATAATCGGTCGATGATGTCATAATGGGTCGATGATGTCATAATGGTCGAAGATGTCATAATGGGTTGATGATGTCATAATGGTCGATGATGTTATAATGGGTCGATGATGTCATAATGGGTCGATGATGTCATAATGGTCGATGATGTCATAATGGGTCGATGATGTCATAATGGCCGATGATGTCATAATGGGTTGATGATGTCATAGTGGTCGATGATGTCATAATGGGTCGATGATGTCATAATGGTCGATGATGTCATAATGGTCGATGATGTCATAATGGGTCGATGATGTCATAATGGGTCGATGATGTCATAATGGTCGATGATGTCATAATGGGTCGATGATGTCATAATGACCGATGTCATAATGGGTCGATGATGTCATAATGGGTCAATGATGTCACAATGGGTCGATGATGTCATAATGACCGATGTCATAATGGGTCGATGATGTCATAATGGGTCGATGATGTCATAATGGGTCGATGATGTCATAATGGTCGATCATGTCATAATGGTCGATGATGTCATAATAGTCGATGATGTCATAATGGGTCGATGATGTCATAATGGTCGATGATGTCATAATGGTCGATGTCATAATAGGTCGATGATGTCATAATGGGTCGATGATGTCATAATGGGTCGATGATGTCATAATGGTCGATGATGTCATAATGGTCGATGATGTCATAATGGTCGATGTTGTCAAAATTGTCGATGATGTCATAATGGGTCGATGATGTCATAATGGGTCGATGATGTCATAATGGTCGATGATGTCATAATGGTCGATGTCATAATAGGTCGATGATGTCATAATGGGTCGATGATGTCATAATGGGTCGATGATGTCATAATGGGTCGATGATGTCATTATGGGTCGATGATGTCATAATGGGTCGATGATGTCATAATGGTCGATGATGTTATTATGGGTCGATGATGTCATAATGGGTCAATGATGTCATAATGGGTCGATGATGTCATAATGGGTCGATGAAGTTATAATGGTCGATGATGTCATAATGGTCGATGATGTCATAATGGGTCGATGATGTCATAATGGGTCGATGATGTCATAATGACCGATGATGTCATAATGGGTCGATGATGTCATAATGGGTCGATGATGTCATAATGGGTCGATGATGTCATAATGGTCGATGATGTCATAATCGGTCGATGATGTCATAATGGGTCGATGATGTCATAATGGTCGAAGATGTCATAATGGGTTGATGATGTCATAATGGTCGATGATGTTATAATGGGTCGATGATGTCATAATGGGTCGATGATGTCATAATGGTCGATGTTGTCATAATGGGTCGATGATGTCATAATGGTCGATGATGTCATAATGGGTCGATGATGTCATAATGGGTCGATGATGTCATAATGGGTCGATGATGTCATAATGGTCGATGATGTCATAATGGGTCGATGATGTCATAATGGGTCGATGATGTCATAATGGTCGATGATGTCATAATGGGTCGATGATTTCATAATGGGTCGATGTCATAATGCGTCGATGATGTCATAATGGGTCAATGATGTCACAATGGGTCGATGATGTCATAATGACCGATGTCATAATGGGTCGATGATGTCATAATGGGTCGATGATGTCATAATGGGTCGATGATGTCATAATGGTCGATCATGTCATAATGGTCGATGATGTCATAATAGTCGATGATGTCATAATGAGTCGATGATGTCATAATGGTCGATGATGTCATAATGGTCGATGTCATAATAGGTCGATGATGTCATAATGGGTCGATGATGTCATAATGGGTCGATGATGTCATAATGGTCGATGATTTCATAATGGTCGATGATGTCATAATGGGTCGATGATGTCATAATGGGTCGATGATGTCATAATGGGTCGATGATGTCATAATGGGTCGATGATGTCATAATGGTCGATGATGTCATAATGGGTCGATGATGTCATAATGGGTAGATGATGTCATAATGATCGATGATGTCATAATCGGTCGATGATGTCATAATGGTCGATGATGTCATAATAGGTTGATGATGTCATAATGGGTCGATGATGTCATAATGGGTCGATGATGTCATAATGGGTCGATGATGTCATTATGGGTCGATGATGTCATAATGGGTCGATGATGTCATAATGACCGATGTCATAATGGGTCGATGATGTCATAATGGGTCAATGATGTCACAATGGGTCGATGATGTCATAATGACCGATGTCATAATGGGTCGATGATGTCATAATGGTCGATGATGTCATAATGGGTAGATGATGTCATAATGATCGATGATGTCATAATCGGTCGATGATGTCATAATGGTCGATGATGTCATAATAGGTTGATGATGTCATAATGGGTCGATGATGTCATAATGGGTCGATGATGTCATAATGGGTCGATGATGTCATTATGGGTCGATGATGTCATAATGGGTCGATGATGTCATAATGACCGATGTCATAATGGGTCGATGATGTCATAATGGGTCAATGATGTCACAATGGGTCGATGATGTCATAATGACCGATGTCATAATGGGTCGATGATGTCATAATGGGTCGATGATGTCATAATGGGTCGATGATGTCATAATGGTCGATCATGTCATAATGGTCGATGATGTCATAATGGTCGATGATGTCATAATGGGTCGATGATGTCATAATGGGTCGATGATGTCATAATGGTCGATGATGTCATAATGGTCGATGTCATAATAGGTCGATGATGTCATAATGGGTCGATGATGTCATAATGGGTCGATGATGTCATAATGGTCGATGATTTCATAATGGTCGATGATGTCATAATGGGTCGATGATGTCATAATGGGTCGATGATGTCATAATGGGTCGATGATGTCATAATGGTCGATCATGTCATAATGGTCGATGATGTCATAATGGGTCGATGATGTCATAATGGGTAGATGATGTCATAATGATCGATGATGTCATAATCGGTTGATGATGTCATAATGGTCGATGATGTCATAATAGGTTGATGATGTCATAATGGGTCGATGATGTCATAATGGGTCGATGATGTCATAATGGGTCGATGATGTCATTATGGGTCGATGATGTCATAATGGGTCGATGATCTCATAATGGTCGATGATGTTATTATGGGTCGATGATGTCATAATGGGTCAATGATGTCATAATGGTCGATGATGTCATAATGGTCGATGATGTCATAATGGGTCGATGATGTCATAATGGGTCGATGATGTCATAATGACCGATGATGTCATAATGGGTCGATGATGTCATAATGGTCGATGTCATAATGGGTCGATGATGTCATAATGGGTCGATGATGTCATAATGGGTCGATGTCATAATGGTCGATGATGTCATAATGGTCGATGTCATAATGGGTCGATGATGTCATAATGGGTCGATGATGTCATAATGGTCGATGATGTCATAATGGGTCGATGATGTCATAATGGTCGATGATGTCATAATGGGTCGTTGATGTCATAAAGGGTCGATGATGTCATAATGGTCGATGATGTCATAATGGGTCGATGATGTCATAATGGTCGATGATGTCATAATGGTCGATGATGTCATAATGGGACGATGATGTCATAATGGGTCGATGATGTCATAATGACCGATGATGTCATAATGGGTCGATGATGTCATAATGGGTCGATGATGTCATAATGGGTCGATGATGTCATAATGGGTCGATGATGTCATAATGGTCGATGATGTTATTATGGGTCGATGATGTCATAATGGGTCAATGATGTCATAATGGTCGATGATGTCATAATGGTCGATGATGTCATAATGGGTCGATGATGTCATAATGGGTCGATGATGTCATAATGATCGATGATGTCATAATGGGTCGATGATATCATAATGGGTCGATGATGTCATAATGGTCGATGTCATAATGGGTCGATGATGTCATAATGGGTCGATGATGTCATAATGGGTCGATGTCATAATGGTCGATGATGTCATAATGGTCGATGTCATAATGGGTCGATGATGTCATAATGGGTCGATGATGTCATAATGGTCGATGATGTCATAATGGGTCGATGATGTCATAAAGGGTCAATGATGTCATAATGGTCGATGATGTCATAATGGGTCGATGATGTCATAATGGTCGATGATGTCATAATGGCCAATGATGTCATAATGGGTCGATGATGTCTTAATGGTCGATGATGTCATAATGGGTCGATGTCAAAATGGGTCAATGATGTCATACTGGCCGATGATGTCATAATGGGTCGATAATGTCATAATGGTCGATGATGTCATAATTTTTCGATGATGTCATAATGGGTCGATGATGTCATAATGGGTCGATGATGTCATAATTGTCGATGATGTCATAATGGGTCGATGATGTCATAATGGGTCGATGATGTGATAATGGTCGATGATGTCATAATGGGTCGATGATGTCATAATGGGTCGATGATGTCATAATGGGTCGATGATGTCATAATGGTCGATGATGGCATAGTGGATCGATGATGTCATAATGGGTCGATGATGTCATAATGGGTCGATGATGTCATAATAAGTCGATGATGTCATAATGGTCGATGATGTCATAATGGGTCGATGATGTCATAATAAGTCGATGATGTCATAATGGTCGATGATGTCATAATGGTCCATGATGTCATAATGGGTCGATGATGTCATAATGGGTCGATGATGTCATAATGGTCGATGATGTCATAATGGTCAATGATGTCATAATGGGTCGATGATGTCATAATGGGTCGATGATGTCATAATGGGTCGATGATGTCATAATGGCCGATGATGTCATAATGGGTTGATGATGTCATAGTGGTCGATGATGTCATAATGGGTCGATGATGTCATAATGGCCGATGATGTCATAATGGTCGATGATTTCATAATGGTCGATGATGTCATAATGGGCCGATGATGTCATAATGGGTCGATGATGTCATAATGGGTCGATGATGTCATAATGAGTCGATAATGTCATAATGGGTCGATGATGTCATAATGGTCGATGATGTCATAATGGTCGATGTTGTCAAAATTGTCGATGATGTCATAATGGGTCGATGATGTCATAATGGGTCGATGATGTCATAATGGGTCGATGATGTGATAATGGTCGATGATGTCATAATGGGTCGATGATGTCATAATGGGTCGATGATGTCATAATGGGTCGAGGATGTCATAATGGTCAATGATGTCATAATGGGTCATTGATGTCATAATGGTCGATGATGTCATAATGGGTCGATGATGTCATAATGGTCGATGATGTCATAATGGGTCGATGATGTCATAATGACCGATGTCATAATGGGTCGATGATGTCATAATGGGTCAATGATGTCACAATGGGTCGATGATGTCATAATGACCGATGTCATAATGGGTCGATGATGTCATAATGGGTCGATGATGTCATAATGGGTCGAGGATGTCATAATGGTCGATCATGTCATAATGGTCGATGATGTCATAATGGTCGATGATGTCATAATGGGTCGATGATGTCATAATGGGTCGATGATGTCATAATGGTCGATGATGTCATAATGGTCGATGTCATAATAGGTCGATGATGTCATAATGGGTCGATGATGTCATAATGGGTCGATGATGTCATAATGAGTCGATGATGTCATTATGGGTCGATGATGTCATAATGGGTCGATGATGTCATAATGGTCGAAGATGTTATTATGGGTCGATGATGTCATAATGGGTCAATGATGTCATAATGGGTCGTTGATGTCATAATGGGTCGATGAAGTTATAATGGTCGATGATGTCATAATGGTCGATGATGTCATAATGGGTCGATGATGTCATAATGGGTCGATGATGTCATAATGACCGATGATGTCATAATGGGTCGATGATGTCATAATGGGTCGATGATGTCATAATGGTCGATGATGTCATAATGGGTCGATGATGTCATAATGGGTCGATGATGTCATAATGGGTCGATGTCATAATGGTCGATGATGTCATAATGGTCGATTTCATAATGGGTCGATGATGTCATAATGGGTCGATGATGTCATAATGGGTCGATGATGTCATAATGGTCGATGATGTCATAATGGGTCGATGATGTCATAATGGTCGATGATGTCATAATGGGTCGATGATGTCATAAAGGGTCGATGATGTCATAATGGTCGATGATGTCATAATGGGTCGATGATGTCATAATGGTCGATGATGTCATAATGGTCGATGATGTCATAATGGGACGATGATGTCATAATGGGTCGATGATGTCATAATGACCGATGATGTCATAATGGGCCGATGATGTCATAATGGGTCGATGATGTCATAATGGGTCGATGATGTCATAATGGTCGATGATGTCATAATCGGTCGATGATGTCATAATGGGTCGATGATGTCATAATGGTCGAAGATGTCATAATGGGTCGATGATGCCATAATGGTCGATGATGTTATAATGGGTCGATGATGTCATAATGGGTCGATGATGTCATAATGGGTCGATGATGTCATAATGGTCGATGATGTCATAATGGGTCGATGATGTCATAATGGCCGATGATGTCATAATGGGTTGATGATGTCATAGTGGTCGATGATGTCATAATGGGTCGATGATGTCATAATGGCCGATGATGTCATAATGGTCGATGATTTCATAATGGCCGATGATGTCATAATGGGTCGATGATGTCATAATGGGTCGATAATGTCATAATGGGTCGATGATGTCATAATGACCGATGATGTCATAATTGGTCGATGATGTCATAATGGGTCGATGATGTCATAATGGGTCGATGATGTCATAATGGTCGATCATGTCATAATGGTCGATGATGTCATAATGGGTCGATGATGTCATAATCGGTAGATGATGTCATAATGATCGATGATGTCATAATCGGTCGATGATGTCATAATGGTCGATGATGTCATAATAGGTTGATGATGTCATAATGGGTCGATGATGTCATAATGGGTCGATGGTGTCATAATGGGTCGATGATGTCATTATGGGTCGATGATGTCATAATGGGTCGATGATCTCATAATGGTCGATGATGTTATTATGGGTCGATGATGTCATAATGGGTCAATGATGTCATAATGGTCGATGATGTCATAATGGTCGATGATGTCATAATGGGTCGATGATGTCATAATGGGTCGATGATGTCATAATGACCGATGTTGTCATAATGGGTCGATGATGTCATAATGGGTCGATGATGTCATAATGGTCGATGTCATAATGGGTCGATGATGTCATAATGGGTCGATGATGTCATAATGGGTCGATGTCATAATGGTCGATGATGTCATAATGGTCGATGTCATAATGGGTCGATGATGTCATAATGGGTCGATGATGTCATAATGGTCGATGATGTCATAATGGGTCGATGATGTCATAATGGTCGATGATGTCATAATGGGTAGTTGATGTCATAAAGGGTCGATGATGTCATAATGGTCGATGATGTCATAATGGGTCGATGATGTCATAATGGTCGATGATGTCATAATGGTCGATGATGTCATAATGGGACGATGATGTCATAATGGGTCGATGATGTCATAATGACCGATGATGTCATAATGGGTCGATGATGTCATAATGGGTCGATGATGTCATAATGGGTCGATGATGTCATAATGGGTCGATGATGTCATAATGGGTCGATGATGTCATAATGGTCGATGATGTTATTATGGGTCGATGATGTCATAATGGGTCGATGATGTCATAATGGTCGATGATGTCATAATGGGTCGATGATGTCATAAAAGGTCGATGATGTCATAATGACCGATGATGTCATAATGGGTCGATGATGTCATAATGGGTCGATGATGTCATAATGGGTCGATGTCATAATGGTCGATGATGTCATAATGGTCGATGTCATAATGGGTCGATGATGTCATAATGGTCGATGATGTCATAATGGGTCGATGATGTCATAATGGTCGATGATGTCATAATGGGTCGTTGATGTCATAAAGGGTCAATGATGTCATAATGGTCGATGATGTCATAATGGGTCGATGATGTCATAATGGTCGATGATGTCATAATGGTCGATGATGTCATAATGGGTCGATGATGTCATAATGGCCGATGATGTCATAATGGGTCGATGATGTCTTAATGGTCGATGATGTCATAATGGGTCGATGTCAAAATGGGTCAATGATGTCATACTGGCCGATGATGTCATAATGGGTCGATAATGTCATAATGGTCGATGATGTCATAATTTTTCGATGATGTCATAATGGGTCGATGATGTCATAATGGGTCGATGATGTCATAATTGTCGATGATGTCATAATGGGTCGATGATGTCATAATGGGTCGATGATGTGATAATGGTCGATGATGTCATAATGGGTCGATGATGTCATAATGGGTCGATGATGTCATAATGGGTCGATGATGTCATAATGACCGATGATGTCATAATGGGTCGATGATGTCATAATGGGTCGATGATGTCATAATGGGTCGATGATGTCATAATGGGTCGATGATGTCATAATGGGTCGATGATGTCATAATGGTCGATGATGTCATAATGGGACGATGATGTCATAATGGGTCGATGATGTCATAATGACCGATGATGTCATAATGGGTCGATGATGTCATAATGGGTCGATGATGTCATAATGGGTCGATGATGTCATAATGGGTCGATGATGTCATAATGGGTCGATGATGTCATAATGGTCGATGATGTTATTATGGGTCGATGATGTCATAATGGGTCAATGATGTCATAATGGTCGATGATGTCATAATGGTCGATGATGTCATAATGGGTCGATGATGTCATAAAAGGTCGATGATGTCATAATGACCGATGATGTCATAATGGGTCGATGATGTCATAATGGTCGATGTCATAATGGGTCGATGATGTCATAATGGGTCGATGATGTCATAATGGGTCGATGTCATAATGGTCGATGATGTCATAATGGTCGATGTCATAATGGGTCGATGATGTCATAATGGTCGATGATGTCATAATGGGTCGATGATGTCATAATGGTCGATGATGTCATAATGGGTCGTTGATGTCATAAAGGGTCAATGATGTCATAATGGTCGATGATGTCATAATGGGTCGATGATGTCATAATGGTCGATGATGTCATAATGGGTCGATGATGTCATAATGGCCGATGATGTCATAATGGGTCGATGATGTCTTAATGGTCGATGATGTCATAATGGGTCGATGTCAAAATGGGTCAATGATGTCATACTGGCCGATGATGTCATAATTTTTCGATGATGTCATAATGGGTCGATGATGTCATAATGGGTCGATGATGTCATAATTGTCGATGATGTCATAATGGGTCGATGATGTCATAATGGGTCGATGATGTGATAATGGTCGATGATGTCATAATGGGTCAATGATGTCATAATGGGTCGATGATGTCATAATGGGTCGATGATGTCATAATGGGTCGATGATGTCATAATGGTCGATGATGGCATAGTGGGTCGATGATGTCATAATGGGTCGATGATGTCATAATAAGTCGATGATGTCATAATGGTCGATGATGTCATAATGGGTCGATGATGTCATAATGGTTCGATGATGTCATAATGGTCGATGATGTCATAATGGTCCATGATGTCATAATGGGTCGATGATGTCATAATGGGTCGATGATGTCATAATGGTCGATGATGTCATAATGGTTGATGATGTCATAATGGGTTGATGATGTCATAGTGGTCGATGATTTCATAATGGTCGATGATGTCATAATGGCCGATGATGTCATAATGGGTTGATGATGTCATAGTGGTCGATGATGTCATAATGGGTTGATGATGTCATAGTGGTCGATGATTTCATAATGGTCGATGATGTCATAATGGGTCGATGATGTCATAATGGGTCGATGATGTCATAATGGGTTGATGATGTCATAATGAGTCGATAATGTCATAATGGGTCGATGATGTCATAATGGTCGATGATGTCATAATGGTCGATGATGTCATAATGGTCGATGATGTCATAATGGTCGATGTTGTCATAATGGGTCGATGATGTCATAATGGGTCGATGATGTCATAATGGGTCGATGATGTCATAATGAGTCGATAATGTCATAATGGGTCGATGATGTCATAATGGTCGATGATGTCATAATGGTCGATGATGTCATAATGGTCGATGTTGTCAAAATTGTCGATGATGTCATAATGGGTCGATGATGTCATAATGGGTCGATGATGTCATAATGGGTCGATGATGTCATAATGGGTCGATGATGTCATAATGGTCGATGATGTCATAATGGGTCATTGATGTCATAATGGTCGATGATGTCATAATGGTCTATGATGTCATAATGGGTCGATGATGTCATAATGGGTCGATGATGTCATAATGGGTCGATGATGTCATAATGGGTCGATGTCACAATGACCGATGATGTCATAATGGGTCGATGATGTCATAATGGGTCGATGATGTCATAATGGGTCGATGATGTCATAATGACCGATGATGTCATAATGGGTCGATGATGTCATAATGGGTTGATGATGTCATAATGGGCCGATGATGTCATAATGGGTCGATGATGTCATAATGGGTCGATGATGGCATAATGGTCGATGATGTCATAATCGGTCGATGATGTCATAATGGGTCGATGATGTCATAATGGTCGAAGATGTCATAATGGGCCGATGATGTCATAATGGGTCGATGATGTCATAATGGGTCGATGTCATAATGGTCGATGATGTCATAATCGGTCGATGATGTCATAATGGGTCGATGATGTCATAATGGTCGAAGATGTCATAATGGGTCGATGATGTCATAATGGTCGATGATGTTATAATGGGTCGATGATGTCATAATGGGTCAATGATGTCATAATGGGTCGATGATGTCATAATGGTCGATGATGTCATAATGGTCGATGATGTCATAATGGGTCGATGATGTCATATGGGTCGATAATGTCATAATGGTCGATAATGTCATAATGGGTCGATGATGTCATAATGGGTCGATGATGTCATAATGGGTCGATGATGTCATAATGGTCGATAATGTCATAATGGTCGATGATGTCATAATGGTCGATGATGTCATAATGGGTCGATGATGTCATAATGGTCGATGATGTCATAATGGGTCGATGATGTCATAATGACCGATGTCATAATGGGTCGATGATGTCATAATGGGTCGATGATGTCATAATGGGTCGATTATGTCATAATGACCGATGTCATAATGGGTCGATGATGTCATAATGGGTCGATGATGTCATAATGGGTCGATGATGTCATAATGGTCGATGATGTCATAATGGTCGATGATGTCATAATGGGACGATGATGTCATAATGGGTCGATGATGTCATAATGACCGATGATGTCATAATGGGCCGATGATGTCATAATGGGTCGATGATGTCATAATGGGTCGATGATGTCATAATGGTCGATGATGTCATAATCGGTCGATGATGTCATAATGGGTCGATGATGTCATAATGGTCGAAGATGTCATAATGGGTCGATGATGTCATAATGGTCGATTATGTTATAATGGGTCGATGATGTCATAATGGGTCGATGATGTCATAATGGGTCGATGATGTCATAATGGTCGATGATGTCATAATGGGTCGATGATGTCATAATGGCCGATGATGTCATAATGGGTTGATGATGTCATAGTGGTCGATGATGTCATAATGGGTCGATGATGTCATAATGGCCGATGATGTCATAATGGTCGATGATTTCATAATGGCCGATGATGTCATAATGGGTCGATGATGTCATAATGGGTCGATAATGTCATAATGGGTCGATGATGTCATAATGACCGATGATGTCATAATGGGTCGATGATGTCATAATGGGTCGATGGTGTCATAATGGGTCGATGATGTCATAATGGTCGATCATGTCATAATGGTCGATGATGTCATAATGGTCGATGATGTCATAATGGGTCGATGATGTCATAATGGTCGATGATGTCATAATGGGTCGATGATGTCATAATGACCGATGTCATAATGGGTCGATGATGTCATAATGGGTCGATGATGTCATAATGGGTCGATTATGTCATAATGACCGATGTCATAATGGGTCGATGATGTCATAATGGGTCGATGATGTCATAATGGGTCGATGATGTCATAATGGTCGATGATGTCATAATGGTCGATGATGTCATAATGGGACGATGATGTCATAATGGGTCGATGATGTCATAATGACCGATGATGTCATAATGGGCCGATGATGTCATAATGGGTCGATGATGTCATAATGGGTCGATGATGTCATAATGGTCGATGATGTCATAATCGGTCGATGATGTCATAATGGGTCGATGATGTCATAATGGTCGAAGATGTCATAATGGGTCGATGATGTCATAATGGTCGATGATGTTATAATGGGTCGATGATGTCATAATGGGTCGATGATGTCATAATGGGTCGATGATGTCATAATGGTCGATGATGTCATAATGGGTCGATGATGTCATAATGGCCGATGATGTCATAATGGGTTGATGATGTCATAGTGGTCGATGATGTCATAATGGGTCGATGATGTCATAATGGCCGATGATGTCATAATGGTCGATGATTTCATAATGGCCGATGATGTCATAATGGGTCGATGATGTCATAATGGGTCGATAATGTCATAATGGGTCGATGATGTCATAATGACCGATGATGTCATAATGGGTCGATGATGTCATAATGGGTCGATGGTGTCATAATGGGTCGATGATGTCATAATGGGTAGATGATGTCATAATGATCGATGATGTCATAATCGGTCGATGATGTCATAATGGTCGATGATGTCATAATAGGTTGATGATGTCATAATGGGTCGATGATGTCATAATGGGTCGATGGTGTCATAATGGGTCGATGATGTCATTATGGGTCGATGATGTCATAATGGGTCGATGATCTCATAATGGTCGATGATGTTATTATGGGTCGATGATGTCATAATGGGTCAATGATATCATAATGGTCGATGATGTCATAATGGTCGATGATGTCATAATGGGTCGATGATGTCATAATGGGTCGATGATGTCATAATGACCGATGTTGTCATAATGGGTCGATGATGTCATAATGGGTCGATGATGTCATAATGGGTCGATGATGTCATAATGGGTCGATGTCATAATGGTCGATGATGTCATAATGGTCGATGTCATAATGGGTCGATGATGTCATAATGGGTCGATGATGTCATAATGGTCGATGATGTCATAATGGGTCGATGATGTCATAATGGTCGATGATGTCATAATGGGTCGTTGATGTCATAAAGGGTCGATGATGTCATAATGGTCGATGATGTCATAATGGGTCGATGATGTCATAATGGTCGATGATGTCATAATGGTCGATGATGTCATAATGGGACGATGATGTCATAAGGGGTCGATGATGTCATAATGACCGATGATGTCATAATGGGTCGATGATGTCATAATGGGTCGATGATGTCATAATGGGTCGATGATGTCATAATGGGTCGATGATGTCATAATGGGTCGATGATGTCATAATGGTCGATGATGTTATTATGGGTCGATGATGTCATAATGGGTCGATGATGTCATAATGGTCGATGATGTCATAATGGGTCGATGATGTCATAAAAGGTCGATGATGTCATAATGACCGATGATGTCATAATGGGTCGATGATGTCATAATGGTCGATGTCATAATGGGTCGATGATGTCATAATGGGTCGATGATGTCATAATGGGTCGATGTCATAATGGTCGATGATGTCATAATGGTCGATGTCATAATGGGTCGATGATGTCATAATGGTCGATGATGTCATAATGGGTCGATGATGTCATAATGGTCGATGATGTCATAATGGGTCGTTGATGTCATAAAGAGTCAATGATGTCATAATGGTCGATGATGTCATAATGGGTCGATGATGTCATAATGGTCGATGATGTCATAATGGTCGATGATGTCATAATGGGTCGATGATGTCATAATGGCCGATGATGTCATAATGGGTCGATGATGTCTTAATGGTCGATGATGTCATAATGGGTCGATGTCAAAATGGGTCAATGATGTCATACTGGCCGATGATGTCATAATGGGTCGATAATGTCATAATGGTCGATGATGTCATAATTTTTCGATGATGTCATAATGGGTCGATGATGTCATAATGGGTCGATGATGTCATAATTGTCGATGATGTCATAATGGGTCGATGATGTCATAATGGGTCGATGATGTGATAATGGTCGATGATGTCATAATGGGTCGATGATGTCATAATGGGTCGATGATGTCATAATGGGTCGATGATGTCATAATGGTCGATGATGTCATAATAAGTCGTTGATGTCATAAAGGGTCGATGATGTCATAATGGTCGATGATGTCATAATGGGTCGATGATGTCATAATGGTCGATGATGTCATAATGGTCGATGATGTCATAATGGGACGATGATGTCATAATGGGTCGATGATGTCATAATGACCGATGATGTCATAATGGGTCGATGATGTCATAATGGGTCGATGATGTCATAATGGGTCGATGATGTCATAATGGGTCGATGATGTCATAATGGGTCGATGATGTCATAATGGTCGATGATGTTATTATGGGTCGATGATGTCATAATGGGTCAATGATGTCATAATGGTCGATGATGTCATAATGGTCGATGATGTCATAATGGGTCGATGATGTCATAAAAGGTCGATGATGTCATAATGACCGATGATGTCATAATGGGTCGATGATGTCATAATGGTCGATGTCATAATGGGTCGATGATGTCATAATGGGTCGATGATGTCATAATGGGTCGATGTCATAATGGTCGATGATGTCATAATGGTCGATGTCATAATGGGTCGATGATGTCATAATGGTCGATGATGTCATAATGGGTCGATGATGTCATAATGGTCGATGATGTCATAATGGGTCGTTGATGTCATAAAGGGTCAATGATGTCATAATGGTCGATGATGTCATAATGGGTCGATGATGTCATAATGGTCGATGATGTCATAATGGGTCGATGATGTCATAATGGCCGATGATGTCATAATGGGTCGATGATGTCTTAATGGTCGATGATGTCATAATGGGTCGATGTCAAAATGGGTCAATGATGTCATACTGGCCGATGATGTCATAATGGGTCGATAATGTCATAATGGTCGATGATGTCATAATTTTTCGATGATGTCATAATGGGTCGATGATGTCATAATGGGTCGATGATGTCATAATTGTCGATGATGTCATAATGGGTCGATGATGTCATAATGGGTCGATGATGTGATAATGGTCGATGATGTCATAATGGGTCGATGATGTCATAATGGGTCGATGATGTCATAATGGGTCGATGATGTCATAATGGTCGATGATGGCATAGTGGGTCGATGATGTCATAATTGGTCGATGATGTCATAATGGGTCGATGATGTCATAATAAGTCGATGATGTCATAATGGTCGATGATGTCATAATGGGTCGATGATGTCATAATGGTTCGATGATGTCATAATGGTCGATGATGTCATAATGGTCCATGATGTCATAATGGGTCGATGATGTCATAATGGGTCGATGATGTCATAATGGTCGATGATGTCATAATGGTTGATGATGTCATAATGGGTCGATGATGTCATAATGGGTCGATGATGTCATAATGGGTCGATGATGTCATAATGGCCGATGATGTCATAATGGGTTGATGATGTCATAGTGGTCGATGATGTCATAATGGGTTGATGATGTCATAGTGGTCGATGATTTCATAATGGTCGATGATGTCATAATGGGTCGATGATGTCATAATGGGTCGATGATGTCATAATGGGTCGATGATGTCATAATGAGTCGATAATGTCATAATGGGTCGATGATGTCATAATGGTCGATGATGTCATAATGGTCGATGATGTCATAATGGTCGATGATGTCATAATGGTCGATGTTGTCATAATGGGTCGATGATGTCATAATGGGTCGATGATGTCATAATGGGTCGATGATGTCATAATGGGTCGATGATGTCATAATGGGTCGATGATGTCATAATGGTCGATGATGTCATAATCGGTCGATGATGTCATAATGGGTCGATGATGTCATAATGGTCGAAGATGTCATAATGGGCCGATGATGTCATAATGGGTCGATGATGTCATAATGGGTCGATGTCATAATGGTCGATGATGTCATAATCGGTCGATGATGTCATAATGGGTCGATGATGTCATAATGGTCGAAGATGTCATAATGGGTCGATGATGTCATAATGGTCGATGATGTTATAATGGGTCGATGATGTCATAATGGGTCAATGATGTCATAATGGGTCGATGATGTCATAATGGTCGATGATGTCATAATGGTCGATGATGTCATAATGGGTCGATGATGTCATATGGGTCGATAATGTCATAATGGTCGATAATATCATAATGGGTCGATGATGTCATAATGGGTCGATGATGTCATAATGGGTCGATGATGTCATAATGGTCGATGATGTCATAATGGTCGATGATGTCATAATGGTCGATGATGTCATAATGGGTCGATGATGTCATAATGGTCGATGATGTCATAATGGGTCGATGATGTCATAATGACCGATGTCATAATGGGTCGATGATGTCATAATGGGTCAATGATGTCATAATGGGTCGATTATGTCATAATGACCGATGTCATAATGGGTCGATGATGTCATAATGGGTCGATGATGTCATAATGGGTCGATGATGTCATAATGGTCGATGATGTCATAATGGTCGATGATGTCATAATGGGACGATGATGTCATAATGGGTCGATGATGTCATAATGACCGATGATGTCATAATGGGCCGATGATGTCATAATGGGTCGATGATGTCATAATGGGTCGATGATGTCATAATGGTCGATGATGTCATAATCGGTCGATGATGTCATAATGGGTCGATGATGTCATAATGGTCGAAGATGTCATAATGGGTCGATGTTGTCATAATGATCGATGATGTTATAATGGGTCGATGATGTCATAATGGGTCGATGATGTCATAATGGGTCGATGATGTCATAATGGTCGATGATGTCATAATGGGTCGATGATGTCATAATGGCCGATGATGTCATAATGGGTTGATGATGTCATAGTGGTCGATGATGTCATAATGGGTCGATGATGTCATAATGGTCGATGATGTCATAATGGTCGATGATTTCATAATGGCCGATGATGTCATAATGGGTCGATGATGTCATAATGGGTCGATAATGTCATAATGGGTCGATGATGTCATAATGACCGATGATGTCATAATGGGTCGATGATGTCATAATGGGTCGATGATGTCATAATGGGTCGATGATGTCATAATGGTCGATCATGTCATAATGGTCGATGATTTCATAATGGGTCGATGATGTCATAATGGGTAGATGATGTCATAATGATCGATGATGTCATAATCGGTCGATGATGTCATAATGGTCGATGATGTCATAATAGGTTGATGATGTCATAATGGGTCGATGATGTCATAATGGGTCGATGGTGTCATAATGGGTCGATGATGTCATTATGGGTCGATGATGTCATAATGGGTCGATGATCTCATAATGGTCGATGATGTTATTATGGGTCGATGATGTCATAATGGGTCATTGATATCATAATGGTCGATGATGTCATAATGGTCGATGATGTCATAATGGGTCGATGATGTCATAATGGGTCGATGATGTCATAATGACCGATGTTGTCATAATGGGTCGATGATGTCATAATGGGTCGATGATGTCATAATGGTCGATGTCATAATGGGTCGATGATGTCATAATGGGTCGATGATGTCATAATGGGTCGATGTCATAATGGTCGATGATGTCATAATGGTCGATGTCATAATGGGTCGATGATGTCATAATGGTCGATGATGTCATAATGGTCGATGATGTCATAATGGGTCGATGATGTCATAATGGTCGATGATGTCATAATGGGTCGTTGATGTCATAAAGGGTCGATGATGTCATAATGGTCGATGATGTCATAATGGGTCGATGATGTCATAATGGTCGATGATGTCATAATGGTCGATGATGTCATAATGGGACGATGATGTCATAATGGGTCGATGATGTCATAATGACCGATGATGTCATAATGGGTCGATGATGTCATAATGGGTCGATGATGTCATAATGGGTCGATGATGTCATAATGGGTCGATGATGTCATAATGGGTCGATGATGTCATAATGGTCGATGATGTTATTATGGGTCGATGATGTCATAATGGGTCGATGATGTCATAATGGTCGATGATGTCATAATGGGTCGATGATGTCATAAAAGGTCGATGATGTCATAATGACCGATGATGTCATAATGGGTCGATGATGTCATAATGGTCGATGTCATAATGGGTCGATGATGTCATAATGGGTCGATGATGTCATAATGGGTCGATGTCATAATGGTCGATGATGTCATAATGGTCGATGTCATAATGGGTCGATGATGTCATAATGGTCGATGATGTCATAATGGGTCGATGATGTCATAATGGTCGATGATGTCATAATGGGTCGTTGATGTCATAAAGGGTCAATGATGTCATAATGGTCGATGATGTCATAATGGGTCGATGATGTCATAATGGTCGATGATGTCATAATGGTCGATGATGTCATAATGGGTCGATGATGTCATAATGGCCGATGATGTCATAATGGGTCGATGATGTCTTAATGGTCGATGATGTCATAATGGGTCGATGTCAAAATGGGTCAATGATGTCATACTGGCCGATGATGTCATAATGGGTCGATAATGTCATAATGGTCGATGATGTCATAATTTTTCGATGATGTCATAATGGGTCGATGATGTCATAATGGGTCGATGATGTCATAATTGTCGATGATGTCATAATGGGTCGATGATGTCATAATGGGTCGATGATGTGATAATTGTCGATGATGTCATAATGGGTCGATGATGTCATAATGGGTCGATGATGTCATAATGGGTCGATGATGTCATAATGGTCGATGATGTCATAATGGGTCGTTGATGTCATAAAGGGTCGATGATGTCATAATGGTCGATGATGTCATAATTGGTCGATGATGTCATAATGGTCGATGATGTCATAATGGTCGATGATGTCATAATGGGACGATGATGTCATAATGGGTCGATGATGTCATAATGACCGATGATGTCATAATGGGTCGATGATGTCATAATGGGTCGATGATGTCATAATGGGTCGATGATGTCATAATGGGTCGATGATGTCATAATGGGTCGATGATGTCATAATGGTCGATGATGTTATTATGGGTCGATGATGTCATAATGGGTCAATGATGTCATAATGGTCGATGATGTCATAATGGTCGATGATGTCATAATGGGTCGATGATGTCATAAAAGGTCGATGATGTCATAATGACCGATGATGTCATAATGGGTCGATGATGTCATAATGGTCGATGTCATAATGGGTCGATGATGTCATAATGGGTCGATGATGTCATAATGGGTCGATGTCATAATGGTCGATGATGTCATAATGGTCGATGTCATAATGGGTCGATGATGTCATAATGGTCGATGATGTCATAATGGGTCGATGATGTCATAATGGTCGATGATGTCATAATGGGTCGTTGATGTCATAAAGGGTCAATGATGTCATAATGGTCGATGATGTCATAATGGGTCGATGATGTCATAATGGTCGATGATGTCATAATGGGTCGATGATGTCATAATGGCCGATGATGTCATAATGGGTCGATGATGTCTTAATGGTCGATGATGTCATAATGGGTCGATGTCAAAATGGGTCAATGATGTCATACTGGCCGATGATGTCATAATGGGTCGATAATGTCATAATGGTCGATGATGTCATAATTTTTCGATGATGTCATAATGGGTCGATGATGTCATAATGGGTCGATGATCTCATAATGGTCGATGATGTTATTATGGGTCGATGATGTCATAATGGGTCATTGATATCATAATGGTCGATGATGTCATAATGGTCGATGATGTCATAATGGGTCGATGATGTCATAATGGGTCGATGATGTCATAATGACCGATGTTGTCATAATGGGTCGATGATGTCATAATGGGTCGATGATGTCATAATGGTCGATGTCATAATGGGTCGATGATGTCATAATGGGTCGATGATGTCATAATGGGTCGATGTCATAATGGTCGATGATGTCATAATGGTCGATGTCATAATGGGTCGATGATGTCATAATGGTCGATGATGTCATAATGGTCGATGATGTCATAATGGGTCGATGATGTCATAATGGTCGATGATGTCATAATGGGTCGTTGATGTCATAAAGGGTCGATGATGTCATAATGGTCGATGATGTCATAATGGGTCGATGATGTCATAATGGTCGATGATGTCATAATGGTCGATGATGTCATAATGGGACGATGATGTCATAATGGGTCGATGATGTCATAATGACCGATGATGTCATAATGGGTCGATGATGTCATAATGGGTCGATGATGTCATAATGGGTCGATGATGTCATAATGGGTCGATGATGTCATAATGGGTCGATGATGTCATAATGGTCGATGATGTTATTATGGGTCGATGATGTCATAATGGGTCGATGATGTCATAATGGTCGATGATGTCATAATGGGTCGATGATGTCATAAAAGGTCGATGATGTCATAATGACCGATGATGTCATAATGGGTCGATGATGTCATAATGGTCGATGTCATAATGGGTCGATGATGTCATAATGGGTCGATGATGTCATAATGGGTCGATGTCATAATGGTCGATGATGTCATAATGGTCGATGTCATAATGGGTCGATGATGTCATAATGGTCGATGATGTCATAATGGGTCGATGATGTCATAATGGTCGATGATGTCATAATGGGTCGTTGATGTCATAAAGGGTCAATGATGTCATAATGGTCGATGATGTCATAATGGGTCGATGATGTCATAATGGTCGATGATGTCATAATGGTCGATGATGTCATAATGGGTCGATGATGTCATAATGGCCGATGATGTCATAATGGGTCGATGATGTCTTAATGGTCGATGATGTCATAATGGGTCGATGTCAAAATGGGTCAATGATGTCATACTGGCCGATGATGTCATAATGGGTCGATAATGTCATAATGGTCGATGATGTCATAATTTTTCGATGATGTCATAATGGGTCGATGATGTCATAATGGGTCGATGATGTCATAATTGTCGATGATGTCATAATGGGTCGATGATGTCATAATGGGTCGATGATGTGATAATGGTCGATGATGTCATAATGGGTCGATGATGTCATAATGGGTCGATGATGTCATAATGGGTCGATGATGTCATAATGGTCGATGATGTCATAATGGGTCGTTGATGTCATAAAGGGTCGATGATGTCATAATGGTCGATGATGTCATAATTGGTCGATGATGTCATAATGGTCGATGATGTCATAATGGTCGATGATGTCATAATGGGACGATGATGTCATAATGGGTCGATGATGTCATAATGACCGATGATGTCATAATGGGTCGATGATGTCATAATGGGTCGATGATGTCATAATGGGTCGATGATGTCATAATGGGTCGATGATGTCATAATGGGTCGATGATGTCATAATGGTCGATGATGTTATTATGGGTCGATGATGTCATAATGGGTCAATGATGTCATAATGGTCGATGATGTCATAATGGTCGATGATGTCATAATGGGTCGATGATGTCATAAAAGGTCGATGATGTCATAATGACCGATGATGTCATAATGGGTCGATGATGTCATAATGGTCGATGTCATAATGGGTCGATGATGTCATAATGGGTCGATGATGTCATAATGGGTCGATGTCATAATGGTCGATGATGTCATAATGGTCGATGTCATAATGGGTCGATGATGTCATAATGGTCGATGATGTCATAATGGGTCGATGATGTCATAATGGTCGATGATGTCATAATGGGTCGTTGATGTCATAAAGGGTCAATGATGTCATAATGGTCGATGATGTCATAATGGGTCGATGATGTCATTATGGTCGATGATGTCATAATGGGTCGATGATGTCATAATGGCCGATGATGTCATAATGGGTCGATGATGTCTTAATGGTCGATGATGTCATAATGGGTCGATGTCAAAATGGGTCAATGATGTCATACTGGCCGATGATGTCATAATGGGTCGATAATGTCATAATGGTCGATGATGTCATAATTTTTCGATGATGTCATAATGGGTCGATGATGTCATAATGGGTCGATGATGTCATAATTGTCGATGATGTCATAATGGGTCGATGATGTCATAATGGGTCGATGATGTGATAATGGTCGATGATGTCATAATGGGTCGATGATGTCATAATGGGTCGATGATGTCATAATGGGTCGATGATGTCATAATGGTCGATGATGGCATAGTGGGTCGATGATGTCATAATTGGTCGATGATGTCATAATGGGTCGATGATGTCATAATAAGTCGATGATGTCATAATGGTCGATGATGTCATAATGGGTCGATGATGTCATAATGGTTCGATGATGTCATAATGGTCGATGATGTCATAATGGTCCATGATGTCATAATGGGTCGATGATGTCATAATGGGTCGATGATGTCATAATGGTCGATGATGTCATAATGGTTGATGATGTCATAATGGGTCGATGATGTCATAATGGGTCGATGATGTCATAATGGGTCTATGATGTCATAATGGCCGATGATGTCAAAATGGGTTGATGATGTCATAGTGGTCGATGATGTCATAATGGGTTGATGATGTCATAGTGGTCGATGATTTCATAATGGTCGATGATGTCATAATGGGTCGATGATGTCATAATGGGTCGATGATGTCATAATGGGTCGATGATGTCATAATGAGTCGATAATGTCATAATGGGTCGATGATGTCATAATGGTCGATGATGTCATAATGGTCGATGATGTCATAATGGTCGATGTTGTCATAATGGGTCGATGATGTCATAATGGGTCGATGATGTCATAATGGGTCGATGATGTCATAATGAGTCGATAATGTCATAATGGGTCGATGATGTCATAATGGTCGATGATGTCATAATGGTCGATGATGTCATAATGGTCGATGTTGTCAAAATTGTCGATGATGTCATAATGGGTCGATGATGTCATAATGGGTCGATGATGTCATAATGGGTCGATGATGTCATAATGGGTCGATGATGTCATAATGGTCGATGATGTCATAATGGGTCATTGATGTCATAATGGTTGATGATGTCATAATGGTCTATGATGTCATAATGGGTCGATGATGTCATAATGGGTCGATGATGTCATAATGGGTCGATGATGTCATAATGGGTCGATGTCACAATGACCGATGATGTCATAATGGGTCGATGATGTCATAATGGGTCGATGATGTCATAATGGGTCGATGATGTCATAAAGACCGATGATGTCATAATGGGTCGATGATGTCATAATGGGTTGATGATGTCATAATGGGCCGATGATGTCATAATGGGTCGATGATGTCATAATGGGTCGATGATGTCATAATGGTCGATGATGTCATAATCGGTCGATGATGTCATAATGGGTCGATGATGTCATAATGGTCGAAGATGTCATAATGGGCCGATGATGTCATAATGGGTCGATGATGTCATAATGGGTCGATGTCATAATGGTCGATGATGTCATAATCGGTCGATGATGTCATAATCGGTCCATGATGTCATAATGGTCGAAGATGTCATAATGGGTCGATGATGTCATAATGGTCGATGATGTCATAATGGGTCGATGATGTCATAATGGTCGATGATGTCATAATGGTCGATGATGTCATAATGGGTCGATGATGTCATATGGGTCGATAATGTCATAATGGTCGATAATGTCATAATGGGTCGATGATGTCATAATGGGTCGATGATGTCATAATGGGTCGATGATGTCATAATGGTCGATGATGTCATAATGGTCGATGATGTCATAATGGTCGATGATGTCATAATGGGTCGATGATGTCATAATGGTCGATGATGTCATAATGGGTCGATGATGTCATAATGACCGATGTCATAATGGGTCGATGATGTCATAATGGGTCAATGATGTCATAATGGGTCGATTATGTCATAATGACCGATGTCATAATGGGTCGATGATGTCATAATGGGTCGATGATGTCATAATGGGTCGATGATGTCATAATGGTCGATCATGTCATAATGGTCGATGATGTCATAATGGTCGATGATGTCATAATGGGTCGATGATGTCATAATGGGTCGATGATGTCATAATGGTCGATGATGTCATAATGGTCGATGTCATAATAGGTCGATGATGTCATAATGGGTCGATGATGTCATAATGGGTCGATGATGTCATAATGGGTCGATGATGTCATTATGGGTCAATGATGTCATAATGGGTCGATGATGTCATAATGGGTCAATGAAGTTATAATGGTCGATGATGTCATAATGGTCGATGATGTCATAATGGGTCGATGATGTCATAATGGGTCGATGATGTCATAATGACCGATGATGTCATAATGGGTCGATGATGTCATAATGGTCGATGATGTCATAATGGGTCGATGATATCATTAAGGGTCGATGATGTCATAATGGTCGATGATGTCATAATGGTCGATGATTTCATAATGGCCGATGATGTCATAATGGGTCGATGATGTCATAATGGGTCGATAATGTCATAATGGGTCGATGATGTCATAATGACCGATGATGTCATAATGGGTCGATGATGTCATAATGGGTCGATGATGTCATAATGGTCGATCATGTCATAATGGTCGATGATGTCATAATGGGTCGATGATGTCATAATGGGTAGATGATGTCATAATGATCGATGATGTCATAATCGGTCGATGATGTCATAATGGTCGATGATGTCATAATAGGTTGATGATGTCATAATGGGTCGATGATGTCATAATGGGTCGATGGTGTCATAATGGGTCGATGATGTCATTATGGGTCGATGATGTCATAATGGGTCGATGATCTCATAATGGTCGATGATGTTATTATAGGTCGATGATGTCATAATGGGTCAATGATGTCATAATGGTCGATGATGTCATAATGGTCGATGATGTCATAATGGGTCGATGATGTCATAATGGGTCGATGATGTCATAATGACCGATGATGTCATAATGGGTCGATGATGTCATAATGGGTCGATGATGTCATAATGGTCGATGTCATAATGGGTCGATGATGTCATAATGGGTCGATGATGTCATAATGGATCGATGTCATAATGGTCGATGATGTCATAATGGTCGATGTCATAATGGGTCGATGATGTCATAATGGGTCGATGATGTCATAATGGTCGATGATGTCATAATGGGTCGATGATGTCATAATGGTCGATGATGTCATAATGGGTCGTTGATGTCATAAAGGGTCGATGATGTCATAATGGTCGATGATGTCATAATGGGTCGATGATGTCATAATGGTCGATGATGTCATAATGGTCGATGATGTCATAATGGGACGATGATGTCATAATGGGTCGATGATGTCATAATGACCGATGATGTCATAATGGGTCGATGATGTCATAATGGGTCGATGATGTCATAATGGGTCGATGATGTCATAATGGGTCGATGATGTCATAATGGGTCGATGATGTCATAATGGCCGATGATGTCATAATGGTCGATGATTTCATAATGGCCGATGATGTCATAATGGGTCGATGATGTCATAATGGGTCGATAATGTCATAATGGGTCGATGATGTCATAATGACCGATGATGTCATAATGGGTCGATGATGTCATAATGGGTCGATGATGTCATAATGGGTCGATGATGTCATAATGGTCGATCATGTCATAATGGTCGATGATGTCATAATGGGTCGATGATGTCATAATGGGTAGATGATGTCATAATGATCGATGATGTCATAATCGGTCGATGATGTCATAATGGTCGATGATGTCATAATAGGTTGATGATGTCATAATGGGTCGATGATGTCATAATGGGTCGATGGTGTCATAATGGGTCGATGATGTCATTATGGGTCGATGATGTCATAATGGGTCGATGATCTCATAATGGTCGATGATGTTATTATGGGTCGATGATGTCATAATGGGTCAATGATGTCATAATGGTCGATGATGTCATAATGGTCGATGATGTCATAATGGGTCGATGATGTCATAATGGGTCGATGATGTCATAATGACCGATGATGTCATAATGGGTCGATGATGTCATAATGGGTCGATGATGTCATAATGGTCGATGTCATAATGGGTCGATGATGTCATAATGGGTCGATGATGTCATAATGGGTCGATGTCATAATGGTCGATGATGTCATAATGGTCGATGTCATAATGGGTCGATGATGTCATAATGGGTCGATGTCATAATGGTCGATGATGTCATAATGGGTCGATGTCAAAATGGGTCAATGATGTCATACTGGCCGATGATGTCATAATGGGTCGATAATGTCATAATGGTCGATGATGTCATAATTTTTCGATGATGTCATAATGGGTCGATGATGTCATAATGGGTCGATGATGTCATAATTGTCGATGATGTCATAATGGGTCGATGATGTCATAATGGGTCGATGATGTGATAATGGTCGATGATGTCATAATGGGTCGATGATGTCATAATGGGTCGATGATGTCATAATGGGTCGATGATGTCATAATGGTCGATGATGTCATAATGGGTCGTTGATGTCATAAAGGGTCGATGATGTCATAATGGTCGATGATGTCATAATGGGTCGATGATGTCATAATGGTCGATGATGTCATAATGGTCGATGATGTCATAATGGGACGATGATGTCATAATGGGTCGTTGATGTCATAAAGGCTCAATGATGTCATAATGGTCGATGATGTCATAATGGGTCGATGATGTCATAATGGTCGATGATGTCATAATGGGTCGATGATATCATAATGGCCGATGATGTCATAATGGGTCGATGATGTCTTAATGGTCGATGATGTCATAATGGGTCGATGTCAAAATGGGTCAATGATGTCATACTGGCCGATGATGTCATAATGGGTCGATAATGTCATAATGGTCGATGATGTCATAATTTTTCGATGATGTCATAATGGGTCGATGATGTCATAATGGGTCGATGATGTCATAATGGGTCGATGATGTCATAATGGGTCGATGATGTCATAATGGGTCGATGATGTGATAATGGTCGATGATGTCATAATGGGTCGATGATGTCATAATGGGTCGATGATGTCATAATGGGTCGATGATGTCATAATGGTCGATGATGTCATAATGGGTCGTTGATGTCATAAAGGGTCGATGATGTCATAATGGTCGATGATGTCATAATTGGTCGATGATGTCATAATGGTCGATGATGTCATAATGGTCGATGATGTCATAATGGGACGATGATGTCATAATGGGTCGATGATGTCATAATGACCGATGATGTCATAATGGGTCGATGATGTCATAATGGGTCGATGATGTCATAATGGGTCGATGATGTCATAATGGGTCGATGATGTCATAATGGGTCGATGATGTCATAATGGTCGATGATGTTATTATGGGTCGATGATGTCATAATGGGTCAATGATGTCATAATGGTCGATGATGTCATAATGGTCGATGATGTCATAATGGGTCGATGATGTCATAAAAGGTCGATGATGTCATAATGACCGATGATGTCATAATGGGTCGATGATGTCATAATGGTCGATGTCATAATGGGTCGATGATGTCATAATGGGTCGATGATGTCATAATGGGTCGATGTCATAATGGTCGATGATGTCATAATGGTCGATGTCATAATGGGTCGATGATGTCATAATGGTCGATGATGTCATAATGGGTCGATGATGTCATAATGGTCGATGATGTCATAATGGGTCGTTGATGTCATAAAGGGTCAATGATGTCATAATGGTCGATGATGTCATAATGGGTCGATGATGTCATAATGGTCGATGATGTCATAATGGGTCGATGATGTCATAATGGCCGATGATGTCATAATGGGTCGATGATGTCTTAATGGTCGATGATGTCATAATGGGTCGATGTCAAAATGGGTCAATGATGTCATACTGGCCGATGATGTCATAATGGGTCGATAATGTCATAATGGTCGATGATGTCATAATTTTTCGATGATGTCATAATGGGTCGATGATGTCATAATGGGTCGATGATGTCATAATTGTCGATGATGTCATAATGGGTCGATGATGTCATAATGGGTCGATGATGTGATAATGGTCGATGATGTCATAATGGGTCGATGATGTCATAATGGGTCGATGATGTCATAATGGGTCGATGATGTCATAATGGGTCGATGATGTCATAATGGTCGATGATGGCATAGTGGGTCGATGATGTCATAATTGGTCGATGATGTCATAATGGGTCGATGATGTCATAATAAGTCGATGATGTCATAATGGTCGATGATGTCATAATGGGTCGATGATGTCATAATGGTTCGATGATGTCATAATGGTCGATGATGTCATAATGGTCCATGATGTCATAATGGGTCGATGATGTCATAATGGGTCGATGATGTCATAATGGTCGATGATGTCATAATGGTTGATGATGTCATAATGGGTCGATGATGTCATAATGGGTCGATGATGTCATAATGGGTCTATGATGTCATAATGGCCGATGATGTCAAAATGGGTTGATGATGTCATAGTGGTCGATGATGTCATAATGGGTTGATGATGTCATAGTGGTCGATGATTTCATAATGGTCGATGATGTCATAATGGGTCGATGATGTCATAATGGGTCGATGATGTCATAATGGGTCGATGATGTCATAATGAGTCGATAATGTCATAATGGGTCGATGATGTCATAATGGTCGATGATGTCATAATGGTCGATGATGTCATAATGGTCGATGTTGTCATAATGGGTCGATGATGTCATAATGGGTCGATGATGTCATAATGGGTCGATGATGTCATAATGAGTCGATAATGTCATAATGGGTCGATGATGTCATAATGGTCGATGATGTCATAATGGTCGATGATGTCATAATGGTCGATGTTGTCAAAATTGTCGATGATGTCATAATGGGTCGATGATGTCATAATGGGTCGATGATGTCATAATGGGTCGATGATGTCATAATGGGTCGATGATGTCATAATGGTCGATGATGTCATAATGGGTCATTGATGTCATAATGGTTGATGATGTCATAATGGTCTATGATGTCATAATGGGTCGATGATGTCATAATGGGTCGATGATGTCATAATGGGTCGATGATGTCATAATGGGTCGATGTCACAATGACCGATGATGTCATAATGGGTCGATGATGTCATAATGGGTCGATGATGTCATAATGGGTCGATGATGTCATAAAGACCGATGATGTCATAATGGGTCGATGATGTCATAATGGGTTGATGATGTCATAATGGGCCGATGATGTCATAATGGGTCGATGATGTCATAATGGGTCGATGATGTCATAATGGTCGATGATGTCATAATCGGTCGATGATGTCATAATGGGTCGATGATGTCATAATGGTCGAAGATGTCATAATGGGCCGATGATGTCATAATGGGTCGATGATGTCATAATGGGTCGATGTCATAATGGTCGATGATGTCATAATCGGTCGATGATGTCATAATCGGTCGATGATGTCATAATGGTCGAAGATGTCATAATGGGTCGATGATGTCATAATGGTCGATGATGTTATAATGGGTCGATGATGTCATAATGGGTCAATGATGTCATAATGGGTCGATGATGTCATAATGGTCGATGATGTCATAATGGTCGATGGTGTCATAATGGGTCGATGATGTCATATGGGTCGATAATGTCATAATGGTCGATAATGTCATAATGGGTCGATGATGTCATAATGGGTCGATGATGTCATAATGGGTCGATGATGTCATAATGGTCGATGATGTCATAATGGTCGATGATGTCATAATGGGTCGATGATGTCATAATGGTCGATGATGTCATAATGGGTCGATGATGTCATAATGACCGATGTCATAATGGGTCGATGATGTCATAATGGGTCAATGATGTCATAATGGGTCGATTATGTCATAATGACCGATGTCATAATGGGTCGATGATGTCATAATGGGTCGATGATGTCATAATGGGTCGATGATGTCATAATGGTCGATCATGTCATAATGGTCGATGATGTCATAATGGTCGATGATGTCATAATGGGTCGATGATGTCATAATGGGTCGATGATGTCATAATGGTCGATGATGTCATAATGGTCGATGTCATAATAGGTCGATGATGTCATAATGGGTCGATGATGTCATAATGGGTCGATGATGTCATAATGGGTCGATGATGTCATTATGGGTCAATGATGTCATAATGGGTCGATGATGTCATAATGGGTCAATGAAGTTATAATGGTCGATGATGTCATAATGGTCGATGATGTCATAATGGGTCGATGATGTCATAATGGGTCGATGATGTCATAATGACCGATGATGTCATAATGGGTCGATGATGTCATAATGGTCGATGATGTCATAATGGGTCGATGATATCATTAAGGGTCGATGATGTCATAATGGTCGATGATGTCATAATGGTCGATGATTTCATAATGGCCGATGATGTCATAATGGGTCGATGATGTCATAATGGGTCGATAATGTCATAATGGGTCGATGATGTCATAATGACCGATGATGTCATAATGGGTCGATGATGTCATAATGGGTCGATGATGTCATAATGGTCGATCATGTCATAATGGTCGATGATGTCATAATGGGTCGATGATGTCATAATGGGTAGATGATGTCATAATGATCGATGATGTCATAATCGGTCGATGATGTCATAATGGTCGATGATGTCATAATAGGTTGATGATGTCATAATGGGTCGATGATGTCATAATGGGTCGATGGTGTCATAATGGGTCGATGATGTCATTATGGGTCGATGATGTCATAATGGGTCGATGATCTCATAATGGTCGATGATGTTATTATGGGTCGATGATGTCATAATGGGTCAATGATGTCATAATGGTCGATGATGTCATAATGGTCGATGATGTCATAATGGGTCGATGATGTCATAATGGGTCGATGATGTCATAATGACCGATGATGTCATAATGGGTCGATGATGTCATAATGGGTCGATGATGTCATAATGGTCGATGTCATAATGGGTCGATGATGTCATAATGGGTCGATGATGTCATAATGGATCGATGTCATAATGGTCGATGATGTCATAATGGTCGATGTCATAATGGGTCGATGATGTCATAATGGGTCGATGATGTCATAATGGTCGATGATGTCATAATGGGTCGATGATGTCATAATGGTCGATGATGTCATAATGGGTCGTTGATGTCATAAAGGGTCGATGATGTCATAATGGTCGATGATGTCATAATGGGTCGATGATGTCATAATGGTCGATGATGTCATAATGGTCGATGATGTCATAATGGGACGATGATGTCATAATGGGTCGATGATGTCATAATGACCGATGATGTCATAATGGGTCGATGATGTCATAATGGGTCGATGATGTCATAATGGGTCGATGATGTCATAATGGGTCGATGATGTCATAATGGGTCGATGATGTCATAATGGCCGATGATGTCATAATGGTCGATGATTTCATAATGGCCGATGATGTCATAATGGGTCGATGATGTCATAATGGGTCGATAATGTCATAATGGGTCGATGATGTCATAATGACCGATGATGTCATAATGGGTCGATGATGTCATAATGGGTCGATGATGTCATAATGGGTCGATGATGTCATAATGGTCGATCATGTCATAATGGTCGATGATGTCATAATGGGTCGATGATGTCATAATGGGTAGATGATGTCATAATGATCGATGATGTCATAATCGGTCGATGATGTCATAATGGTCGATGATGTCATAATAGGTTGATGATGTCATAATGGGTCGATGATGTCATAATGGGTCGATGGTGTCATAATGGGTCGATGATGTCATTATGGGTCGATGATGTCATAATGGGTCGATGATCTCATAATGGTCGATGATGTTATTATGGGTCGATGATGTCATAATGGGTCAATGATGTCATAATGGTCGATGATGTCATAATGGTCGATGATGTCATAATGGGTCGATGATGTCATAATGGGTCGATGATGTCATAATGACCGATGATGTCATAATGGGTCGATGATGTCATAATGGGTCGATGATGTCATAATGGTCGATGTCATAATGGGTCGATGATGTCATAATGGGTCGATGATGTCATAATGGGTCGATGTCATAATGGTCGATGATGTCATAATGGTCGATGTCATAATGGGTCGATGATGTCATAATGGGTCGATGTCATAATGGTCGATGATGTCATAATGGGTCGATGTCAAAATGGGTCAATGATGTCATACTGGTCGATAATGTCATAATGGTCGATGATGTCATAATTTTTCGATGATGTCATAATGGGTCGATGATGTCATAATGGGTCGATGATGTCATAATTGTCGATGATGTCATAATGGGTCGATGATGTCATAATGGGTCGATGATGTGATAATGGTCGATGATGTCATAATGGGTCGATGATGTCATAATGGGTCGATGATGTCATAATGGGTCGATGATGTCATAATGGTCGATGATGTCATAATGGGTCGTTGATGTCATAAAGGGTCGATGATGTCATAATGGTCGATGATGTCATAATGGGTCGATGATGTCATAATGGTCGATGATGTCATAATGGTCGATGATGTCATAATGGGACGATGATGTCATAATGGGTCGATGATGTCATAATGACCGATGATGTCATAATGGGTCGATGATGTCATAATGGGTCGATGATGTCATAATGGGTAGATGATGTCATAATGGGTCGATGATGTCATAATGGGTCGATGATGTCATAATGGTCGATGATGTTATTATGGGTCGATGATGTCATAATGGGTCAATGATGTCATAATGGTCGATGATGTCATAATGGTCGATGATGTCATAATGGGTCGATGATGTCATAAAAGGTCGATGATGTCATAATGACCGATGATGTCATAATGGGTCGATGATGTCATAATGGTCGATGTCATAATGGGTCGATGATGTCATAATGGGTCGATGATGTCATAATGGGTCGATGTCATAATGGTCGATGATGTCATAATGGTCGATGTCATAATGGGTCGATGATGTCATAATGGTCGATGATGTCATAATGGGTCGATGATGTCATAATGGTCGATGATGTCATAATGGGTCGTTGATGTCATAAAGGGTCAATGATGTCATAAAGGTCGATGATGTCATAATGGGTAGATGATGTCATAATGGTCGATGATGTCATAATGGGTCGATGATGTCATAATGGCCGATGATGTCATAATGGGTCGATGATGTCTTAATGGTCGATGATGTCATAATGGGTCGATGTCAAAATGGGTCAATGATGTCATACTGGCCGATGATGTCATAATTTTTCGATGATGTCATAATGGGTCGATGATGTCATAATGGGTCGATGATGTCATAATTGTCGATGATGTCATAATGGGTCGATGATGTCATAATGGGTCGATGATGTGATAATGGTCGATGATGTCATAATGGGTCAATGATGTCATAATGGGTCGATGATGTCATAATGGGTCGATGATGTCATAATGGGTCGATGATGTCATAATGGTCGATGATGGCATAGTGGGTCGATGATGTCATAATTGGTCGATGATGTCATAATGGGTCGATGATGTCATAATAAGTCGATGATGTCATAATGGTCGATGATGTCATAATGGGTCGATGATGTCATAATGGTTCGATGATGTCATAATGGTCGATGATGTCATAATGGTCCATGATGTCATAATGGGTCGATGATGTCATAATGGGTCGATGATGTCATAATGGTCGATGATGTCATAATGGTTGATGATGTCATAATGGGTCGATGATGTCATAATGGGTCGATGATGTCATAATGGCCGATGATGTCATAATGGGTTGATGATGTCATAGTGGTCGATGATGTCATAATGGGTTGATGATGTCATAGTGGTCGATGATTTCATAATGGTCGATGATGTCATAATGGGTCGATGATGTCATAATGGGTCGATGATGTCATAATGGGTCGATGATGTCATAATGAGTCGATAATGTCATAATGGGTCGATGATGTCATAATGGTCGATGATGTCATAATGGTCGATGATGTCATAATGGTCGATGATGTCATAATGGTCGATGTTGTCATAATGGGTCGATGATGTCATAATGGGTCGATGATGCCATAATGGGTCGATGATGTCATAATGAGTCGATAATGTCATAATGGGTCGATGATGTCATAATGGTCGATGATGTCATAATGGTCGATGATGTCATAATGGTCGATGATGTCATAATGGTCGATGTTGTCAAAATTGTCGATGATGTCATAATGGGTCGATGATGTCATAATGGGTCGATGATGTCATAATGGGTCGATGATGTCATAATGGTCGATGATGTCATAATGGGTCATTAATGTCATAATGGTCGATGATGTCATAATGGTCTATGATGTCATAATGGGTCGATGATGTCATAATGGGTCGATGATGTCATAATGGGTCGATGATGTCATAATGGGTCGATGTCACAATGACCGATGATGTCATAATGGGTCGATGATGTCATAATGGGTCGATGATGTCATAATGGGTCGATGATGTCATAATGACCGATGATGTCATAATGGGTCGATGATGTCATAATGGGTTGATGATGTCATAATGGGCCGATGATGTCATAATGGGTCGATGATGTCATAATGGGTCGATGTCATAATGGTCGATGATGTCATAATGGTCGATGTCATAATGGGTCGATGATGTCATAATGGGTCGATGTCATAATGGTCGATGATGTCATAATGGGTCGATGTCAAAATGGGTCAATGATGTCATACTGGCCGATGATGTCATAATGGGTCGATAATGTCATAATGGTCGATGATGTCATAATTTTTCGATGATGTCATAATGGGTCGATGATGTCATAATGGGTCGATGATGTCATAATTGTCGATGATGTCATAATGGGTCGATGATGTCATAATGGGTCGATGATGTGATAATGGTCGATGATGTCATAATGGGTCGATGATGTCATAATGGGTCGATGATGTCATAATGGGTCGATGATGTCATAATGGTCGATGATGTCATAATGGGTCGTTGATGTCATAAAGGGTCGATGATGTCATAATGGTCGATGATGTCATAATGGGTCGATGATGTCATAATGGTCGATGATGTCATAATGGTCGATGATGTCATAATGGGACGATGATGTCATAATGGGTCGATGATGTCATAATGACCGATGATGTCATAATGGGTCGATGATGTCATAATGGGTCGATGATGTCATAATGGGTCGATGATGTCATAATGGGTCGATGATGTCATAATGGGTCGATGATGTCATAATGGTCGATGATGTTATTATGGGTCGATGATGTCATAATGGGTCAATGATGTCATAATGGTCGATGATGTCATAATGGTCGATGATGTCATAATGGGTCGATGATGTCATAAAAGGTCGATGATGTCATAATGACCGATGATGTCATAATGGGTCGATGATGTCATAATGGTCGATGTCATAATGGGTCGATGATGTCATAATGGGTCGATGATGTCATAATGGGTCGATGTCATAATGGTCGATGATGTCATAATGGTCGATGTCATAATGGGTCGATGATGTCATAATGGTCGATGATGTCATAATGGGTCGATGATGTCATAATGGTCGATGATGTCATAATGGGTCGTTGATGTCATAAAGGGTCAATGATGTCATAAAGGTCGATGATGTCATAATGGGTAGATGATGTCATAATGGTCGATGATGTCATAATGGGTCGATGATGTCATAATGGCCGATGATGTCATAATGGGTCGATGATGTCTTAATGGTCGATGATGTCATAATGGGTCGATGTCAAAATGGGTCAATGATGTCATACTGGCCGATGATGTCATAATTTTTCGATGATGTCATAATGGGTCGATGATGTCATAATGGGTCGATGATGTCATAATTGTCGATGATGTCATAATGGGTCGATGATGTCATAATGGGTCGATGATGTGATAATGGTCGATGATGTCATAATGGGTCAATGATGTCATAATGGGTCGATGATGTCATAATGGGTCGATGATGTCATAATGGGTCGATGATGTCATAATGGTCGATGATGGCATAGTGGGTCGATGATGTCATAATTGGTCGATGATGTCATAATGGGTCGATGATGTCATAATAAGTCGATGATGTCATAATGGTCGATGATGTCATAATGGGTCGATGATGTCATAATGGTTCGATGATGTCATAATGGTCGATGATGTCATAATGGTCCATGATGTCATAATGGGTCGATGATGTCATAATGGGTCGATGATGTCATAATGGTCGATGATGTCATAATGGTTGATGATGTCATAATGGGTCGATGATGTCATAATGGGTCGATGATGTCATAATGGGTCGATGATGTCATAATGGCCGATGATGTCATAATGGGTTGATGATGTCATAGTGGTCGATGATGTCATAATGGGTTGATGATGTCATAGTGGTCGATGATTTCATAATGGTCGATGATGTCATAATGGGTCGATGATGTCATAATGGGTCGATGATGTCATAATGGGTCGATGATGTCATAATGAGTCGATAATGTCATAATGGGTCGATGATGTCATAATGGTCGATGATGTCATAATGGTCGATGATGTCATAATGGTCGATGATGTCATAATGGTCGATGTTGTCATAATGGGTCGATGATGTCATAATGGGTCGATGATGTCATAATGGGTCGATGATGTCATAATGAGTCGATAATGTCATAATGGGTCGATGATGTCATAATGGTCGATGATGTCATAATGGTCGATGATGTCATAATGGTCGATGATGTCATAATGGTCGATGTTGTCAAAATTGTCGATGATGTCATAATGGGTCGATGATGTCATAATGGGTCGATGATGTCATAATGGGTCGATGATGTCATAATGGGTCGATGATGTCATAATGGTCGATGATGTCATAATGGGTCATTAATGTCATAATGGTCGATGATGTCATAATGGTCTATGATGTCATAATGGGTCGATGATGTCATAATGGGTCGATGATGTCATAATGGGTCGATGATGTCATAATGGGTCGATGTCACAATGACCGATGATGTCATAATGGGTCGATGATGTCATAATGGGTCGATGATGTCATAATGGGTCGATGATGTCATAATGACCGATGATGTCATAATGGGTCGATGATGTCATAATGGGTTGATGATGTCATAATGGGCCGATGATGTCATAATGGGTCGATGATGTCATAATGGGTCGATGATGTCATAATGGTCGATGATGTCATAATCGGTCGATGATGTCATAATGGGTCGATGATGTCATAATGGTCGAAGATGTCATAATGGGCCGATGATGTCATAATGGGTCGATGATGTCATAATGGGTCGATGTCATAATGGTCGATGATGTCATAATCAGTCGATGATGTCATAATGGGTCGATGATGTCATAATGGTCGAAGATGTCATAATGGGTTGATGATGTCATAATGGTCGATGATGTTATAATGGGTCGATGATGTCATAATGGGTCAATGATGTCATAATGGGTCGATGATGTCATAATGGTCGATGATGTCATACTGGTCGATGATGTCATAATGGGTCGATGATGTCATATGGGTCGATAATGTCATAATGGTCGATAATGTCATAATGGGTCGATGATGTCATAATGGGTCGATGATGTCATAATGGGTCGATGATGTCATAATGGTCGATGATGTCATAATGGTCGATGATGTCATAATGGTCGATGATGTCATAATGGGTCGATGATGTCATAATGGTCGATGATGTCATAATGGGTCGATGATGTCATAATGACCGATGTCATAATGGGTCGATGATGTCATAATGGGTCAATGATGTCATAATGGGTCGATTATGTCATAATGACCGATGTCATAATGGGTCGATGATGTCATAATGGGTCGATGATGTCATAATGGGTCGATGATGTCATAATGGTCGATGATGTCATAATGGTCGATGATGTCATAATGGGACGATGATGTCATAATGGGTCGATGATGTCATAATGACCGATGATGTCATAATGGGCCGATGATGTCATAATGGGTCGATGATGTCATAATGGGTCGATGATGTCATAATGGTCGATGATGTCATAATCGGTCGATGATGTCATAATGGGTCGATGATGTCATAATGGTCGAAGATGTCATAATGGGTCGATGATGTCATAATGGTCGATGATGTTATAATGGGTCGATGATGTCATAATGGGTCGATGATGTCATAATGGGTTGATGATGTCATAATGGTCGATGATGTCATAATGGGTCGATGATGTCATAATGGCCGATGATGTCATAATGGGTTGATGATGTCATAGTGGTCGATGATGTCATAATGGGTCGATGATGTCATAATGGCCGATGATGTCATAATGGTCGATGATTTCATAATGGCCGATGATGTCATAATGGGTCGATGATGTCATAATGGGTCGATAATGTCATAATGGGTCGATGATGTCATAATGACCGATGATGTCATAATGGGTCGATGATGTCATAATGGGTCGATGATGTCATAATGGGTCGATGATGTCATAATGGTCGATCATGTCATAATGGTCGATGATGTCATAATGGGTCGATGATGTCATAATGGGTAGATGATGTCATAATGATCGATGATGTCATAATCGGTCGATGATGTCATAATGGTCGATGATGTCATAATAGGTTGATGATGTCATAATGGGTCGATGATGTCATAATGGGTCGATGGTGTCATAATGGGTCGATGATGTCATTATGGGTCGATGATGTCATAATGAGTCGATGATCTCATAATGGTCGATGATGTTATTATGGGTCGATGATGTCATAATGGGTCAATGATATCATAATGGTCGATGATGTCATAATGGTCGATGACGTCATAATGGGTCGATGATGTCATAATGGGTCGATGATGTCATAATGACCGATGTTGTCATAATGGGTCGATGATGTCATAATGGGTCGATGATGTCATAATGGTCGATGTCATAATGGGTCGATGATGTCATAATGGGTCGATGATGTCATAATGGGTCGATGTCATAATGGTCGATGATGTCATAATGGTCGATGTCATAATGGGTCGATGATGTCATAATGGGTCGATGATGTCATAATGGTCGATGATGTCATAATGGGTCGATGATGTCATAATGGTCGATGATGTCATAATGGGTCGTTGATGTCATAAAGGGTCGATGATGTCATAATGGTCGATGATGTCATAATGGGTCGATGATGTCATAATGGTCGATGATGTCATAATGGTCGATGATGTCATAATGGGACGATGATGTCATAATGGGTCGATGATGTCATAATGACCGATGATGTCATAATGGGTCGATGATGTCATAATGGGTCGATGATGTCATAATGGGTCGATGATGTCATAATGGGTCGATGATGTCATAATGGGTCGATGATGTCATAATGGTCGATGATGTTATTATGGGTCGATGATGTCATAATGGGTCGATGATGTCATAATGGTCGATGATGTCATAATGGGTCGATGATGTCATAAAAGGTCGATGATGTCATAATGACCGATGATGTCATAATGGGTCGATGATGTCATAATGGTCGATGTCATAATGGGTCGATGATGTCATAATGGGTCGATGATGTCATAATGGGTCGATGTCATAATGGTCGATGATGTCATAATGGTCGATGTCATAATGGGTCGATGATGTCATAATGGTCGATGATGTCATAATGGGTCGATGATGTCATAATGGTCGATGATGTCATAATGGGTCGTTGATGTCATAAAGGGTCAATGATATCATAATGGTCGATGATGTCATAATGGGTCGATGATGTCATAATGGTCGATGATGTCATAATGGTCGATGATGTCATAATGGGTCGATGATGTCATAATGGCCGATGATGTCATAATGGGTCGATGATGTCTTAATGGTCGATGATGTCATAATGGGTCGATGTCAAAATGGGTCAATGATGTCATACTGGCCGATGATGTCATAATGGGTCGATAATGTCATAATGGTCGATGATGTCATAATTTTTCGATGATGTCATAATGGGTCGATGATGTCATAATGGGTCGATGATGTCATAATTGTCGATGATGTCATAATGGGTCGATGATGTCATAATGGGTCGATGATGTGATAATGGTCGATGATGTCATAATGGGTCGATGATGTCATAATGGGTCGATGATGTCATAATGGGTCGATGATGTCATAATGGTCGATGATGTCATAATGGGTCGTTGATGTCATAAAGGGTCGATGATGTCATAATGGTCGATGATGTCATAATGGGTCGATGATGTCATAATGGTCGATGATGTCATAATGGTCGATGATGTCATAATGGGACGATGATGTCATAATGGGTCGATGATGTCATAATGGGTCGATGATGTCATAATGGGTCGATGATGTCATAATGGGTCGATGATGTCATAATGGGTCGATGATGTCATAATGGTCGATGATGTTATTATGGGTCGATGATGTCATAATGGGTCAATGATGTCATAATGGTCGATGATGTCATAATGGTCGATGATGTCATAATGGGTTGATGATGTCATAAAAGGTCGATGATGTCATAATGACCGATGATGTCATAATGGGTCGATGATGTCATAATGGTCGATGTCATAATGGGTCGATGATGTCATAATGGGTCGATGATGTCATAATGGGTCGATGTCATAATGGTCGATGATGTCATAATGGTCGATGTCATAATGGGTCGATGATGTCATAATGGTCGATGATGTCATAATGGGTCGATGATGTCATAATGGTCGATGATGTCATAATGGGTCGTTGATGTCATAAAGGCTCAATGATGTCATAATGGTCGATGATGTCATAATGGGTCGATGATGTCATAATGGTCGATGATGTCATAATGGGTCGATGATGTCATAATGGCCGATGATGTCATAATGGGTCGATGATGTCTTAATGGTCGATGATGTCATAATGGGTCGATGTCAAAATGGGTCAATGATGTCATACTGGCCGATGATGTCATAATGGGTCGATAATGTCATAATGGTCGATGATGTCATAATTTTTCGATGATGTCATAATGGGTCGATGATGTCATAATGGGTCGATGATGTCATAATTGTCGATGATGTCATAATGGGTCGATGATGTCATAATGGGTCGATGATGTGATAATGGTCGATGATGTCATAATGGGTCGATGATGTCATAATGGGTCGATGATGTCATAATGGGTCGATGATGTCATAATGGTCGATGATGGCATAGTGGGTCGATGATGTCATAATTGGTCGATGATGTCATAATGGGTCGATGATGTCATAATAAGTCGATGATGTCATAATGGTCGATGATGTCATAATGGGTCGATGATGTCATAATGGTTCGATGATGTCATAATGGTCGATGATGTCATAATGGTCCATGATGTCATAATGGGTCGATGATGTCATAATGGGTCGATGATGTCATAATGGTCGATGATGTCATAATGGTTGATGATGTCATAATGGGTCGATGATGTCATAATGGGTCGATGATGTCATAATGGGTCGATGATGTCATAATGGCCGATGATGTCATAATGGGTTGATGATGTCATAGTGGTCGATGATGTCATAATGGGTTGATGATGTCATAGTGGTCGATGATTTCATAATGGTCGATGATGTCATAATGGGTCGATGATGTCATAATGGGTCGATGATGTCATAATGGGTCGATGATGTCATAATGAGTCGATAATGTCATAATGGGTCGATGATGTCATAATGGTCGATGATGTCATAATGGTCGATGATGTCATAATGGTCGATGATGTCATAATCGTCGATGTTGTCATAATGGGTCGATGATGTCATAATGGGTCGATGATGTCATAATGGGTCAATGATGTCATAATGAGTCGATAATGTCATAATGGGTCGATGATGTCATAATGGTCGATGATGTCATAATGGTCGATGATGTCATAATGGTCGATGATGTCATAATGGTCGATGTTGTCAAAATTGTCGATGATGTCATAATGGGTCGATGATGTCATAATGGGTCGATGATGTCATAATGGGTCGATGATGTCATAATGGTCGATGATGTCATAATGGGTCATTGATGTCATAATGGTCTATGATGTCATAATGGTCTATGATGTCATAATGGGTCGATGATGTCATAATGGGTCGATGATGTCATAATGGGTCGATGATGTCATAATGGGTCGATGTCACAATGACCGATGATGTCATAATGGGTCGATGATGTCATAATGGGTCGATGATGTCATAATGGGTCGATGATGTCATAATGACCGATGATGTCATAATGGGTCGATGATGTCATAATGGGTTGATGATGTCATAATGGGCCGATGATGTCATAATGGGTCGATGATGTCATAATGGTCGATGATGTCATAATGGTCGATGATGTCATAATCGGTCGATGATGTCATAATGGGTCGATGATGTCATAATGGTCGAAGATGTCATAATGGGCCGATGATGTCATAATGGGTCGATGATGTCATAATGGGTCGATGTCATAATGGTCGATGATGTCATAATCGGTCGATGATGTCATAATGGGTCGATGATGTCATAATGGTCGAAGATGTCATAATGGGTCGATGATGTCATAATGGTCGATGATGTTATAATGGGTCGATGATGTCATAATGGGTCAATGATGTCATAATGGGTCGATGATGTCATAATGGTCGATGATGTCATAATGGTCGATGATGTCATAATGGGTCGATGATGTCATATGGGTCGATAATGTCATAATGGTCGATAATGTCATAATGGGTCGATGATGTCATAATGGGTCGATGATGTAATAATGGGTCGATGATGTCATAATGGTCGATGATGTCATAATGGTCGATGATGTCATAATGGTCGATGATGTCATAATGGGTCGATGATGTCATAATGGTCGATGATGTCATAATGGGTCGATGATGTCATAATGGGTCGATGATGTCATAATGGGTCGATGATGTCATTATGGGTCAATGATGTCATAATGGGTCGATGATGTCATAATGGGTCAATGAAGTTATAATGGTCGATGATGTCATAATGGTCGATGATGTCATAATGGGTCGATGATGTCATAATGGGTCGATGATGTCATAATGACCGATGATGTCATAATGGGTCGATGATGTCATAATGGTCGATGATGTCATAATGGGTCGATGATGTCATTAAGGGTCGATGATGTCATAATGGTCGATGATGTCATAATGGTCGATGATTTCATAATGGCCGATGATGTCATAATGGGTCGATGATGTCATAATGGGTCGATAATGTCATAATGGGTCGATGATGTCATAATGACCGATGATGTCATAATGGGTCGATGATGTCATAATGGGTCGATGATGTCATAATGGGTCGATGATGTCATAATGGTCGATCATGTCATAATGGTCGATGATGTCATAATGGGTCGATGATGTCATAATGGGTAGATGATGTCATAATGATCGATGATGTCATAATCGGTCGATGATGTCATAATGGTCGATGATGTCATAATAGGTTGATGATGTCATAATGGGTCGATGATGTCATAATGGGTCGATGGTGTCATAATGGGTCGATGATGTCATAATGGGTCGATGATGTCATAATGGTCGATGATGTCATAATCGGTCGATGATGTCATAATGGGTCGATGATGTCATAATGGTCGAAGATGTCATAATGGGCCGATGATGTCATAATGGGTCGATGATGTCATAATGGGTCGATGTCATAATGGTCGATGATGTCATAATCAGTCGATGATGTCATAATGGGTCGATGATGTCATAATGGTCGAAGATGTCATAATGGGTCGATGATGTCATAATGGTCGATGATGTTATAATGGGTCGATGATGTCATAATGGGTCAATGATGTCATAATGGGTCGATGATGTCATAATGGTCGATGATGTCATACTGGTCGATGATGTCATAATGGGTCGATGATGTCATATGGGTCGATAATGTCATAATGGTCGATAATGTCATAATGGGTCGATGATGTCATAATGGGTCGATGATGTCATAATGGGTCGATGATGTCATAATGGTCTATGATGTCATAATGGGTCGATGATGTCATAATGGGTCGATGATGTCATAATGGGTCGATGATGTCATAATGGGTCGATGTCACAATGACCGATGATGTCATAATGGGTCGATGATGTCATAATGGGTCGATGATGTCATAATGGGTCGATGATGTCATAATGACCGATGATGTCATAATGGGTCGATGATGTCATAATGGGTTGATGATGTCATAATGGGCCGATGATGTCATAATGGGTCGATGATGTCATAATGGGTCGATGATGTCATAATGGTCGATGATGTCATAATCGGTCGATGATGTCATAATGGGTCGATGATGTCATAATGGTCGAAGATGTCATAATGGGCCGATGATGTCATAATGGGTCGATGATGTCATAATGGGTCGATGTCATAATGGTCGATGATGTCATAATCAGTCGATGATGTCATAATGGGTCGATGATGTCATAATGGTCGAAGATGTCATAATGGGTCGATGATGTCATAATGGTCGATGATGTTATAATGGGTCGATGATGTCATAATGGGTCAATGATGTCATAATGGGTCGATGATGTCATAATGGTCGATGATGTCATACTGGTCGATGATGTCATAATGGGTCGATGATGTCATATGGGTCGATAATGTCATAATGGTCGATAATGTCATAATGGGTCGATGATGTCATAATGGGTCGATGATGTCATAATGGGTCGATGATGTCATAATGGTCGATGATGTCATAATGGTCGATGATGTCATAATGGTCGATGATGTCATAATGGGTCGATGATGTCATAATGGTCGATGATGTCATAATGGGTCGATGATGTCATAATGACCGATGTCATAATGGGTCGATGATGTCATAATGGGTCAATGATGTCATAATGGGTCGATTATGTCATAATGACCGATGTCATAATGGGTCGATGATGTCATAATGGGTCGATGATGTCATAATGGGTCGATGATGTCATAATGGTCGATGATGTCATAATGGTCGATGATGTCATAATGGGACGATGATGTCATAATGGGTCGATGATGTCATAATGACCGATGATGTCATAATGGGCCGATGATGTCATAATGGGTCGATGATGTCATAATGGGTCGATGATGTCATAATGGTCGATGATGTCATAATCGGTCGATGATGTCATAATGGGTCGATGATGTCATAATGGTCGAAGATGTCATAATGGGTCGATGATGTCATAATGGTCGATGATGTTATAATGGGTCGATGATGTCATAATGGGTCGATGATGTCATAATGGGTTGATGATGTCATAATGGTCGATGATGTCATAATGGGTCGATGATGTCATAATGGCCGATGATGTCATAATGGGTTGATGATGTCATAGTGGTCGATGATGTCATAATGGGTCGATGATGTCATAATGGCCGATGATGTCATAATGGTCGATGATTTCATAATGGCCGATGATGTCATAATGGGTCGATGATGTCATAATGGGTCGATAATGTCATAATGGGTCGATGATGTCATAATGACCGATGATGTCATAATGGGTCGATGATGTCATAATGGGTCGATGATGTCATAATGGGTCGATGATGTCATAATGGTCGATCATGTCATAATGGTCGATGATGTCATAATGGGTCGATGATGTCATAATGGGTAGATGATGTCATAATGATCGATGATGTCATAATCGGTCGATGATGTCATAATGGTCGATGATGTCATAATAGGTTGATGATGTCATAATGGGTCGATGATGTCATAATGGGTCGATGGTGTCATAATGGGTCGATGATGTCATTATGGGTCGATGATGTCATAATGAGTCGATGATCTCATAATGGTCGATGATGTTATTATGGGTCGATGATGTCATAATGGGTCAATGATATCATAATGGTCGATGATGTCATAATGGTCGATGACGTCATAATGGGTCGATGATGTCATAATGGGTCGATGATGTCATAATGACCGATGTTGTCATAATGGGTCGATGATGTCATAATGGGTCGATGATGTCATAATGGTCGATGTCATAATGGGTCGATGATGTCATAATGGGTCGATGATGTCATAATGGGTCGATGTCATAATGGTCGATGATGTCATAATGGTCGATGTCATAATGGGTCGATGATGTCATAATGGGTCGATGATGTCATAATGGTCGATGATGTCATAATTGGTCGATGATGTCATAATGGTCGATGATGTCATAATGGGTCGTTGATGTCATAAAGGGTCGATGATGTCATAATGGTCGATGATGTCATAATGGGTCGATGATGTCATAATGGTCGATGATGTCATAATGGTCGATGATGTCATAATGGGACGATGATGTCATAATGGGTCGATGATGTCATAATGACCGATGATGTCATAATGGGTCAATGATGTCATAATGGGTCGATGATGTCATAATGGGTCGATGATGTCATAATGGGTCGATGATGTCATAATGGGTCGATGATGTCATAATGGTCGATGATGTTATTATGGGTCGATGATGTCATAATGGGTCGATGATGTCATAATGGTCGATGATGTCATAATGGGTCGATGATGTCATAAAAGGTCGATGATGTCATAATGACCGATGATGTCATAATGGGTCGATGATGTCATAATGGTCGATGTCATAATGGGTCGATGATGTCATAATGGGTCGATGATGTCATAATGGGTCGATGTCATAATGGTCGATGATGTCATAATGGTCGATGTCATAATGGGTCGATGATGTCATAATGGTCGATGATGTCATAATGGGTCGATGATGTCATAATGGTCGATGATGTCATAATGGGTCGTTGATGTCATAAAGGGTCAATGATGTCATAATGGTCGATGATGTCATAATGGGTCGATGATGTCATAATGGTCGATGATGTCATAATGGTCGATGATGTCATAATGGGTCGATGATGTCATAATGGCCGATGATGTCATAATGGGTCGATGATGTCTTAATGGTCGATGATGTCATAATGGGTCGATGTCAAAATGGGTCAATGATGTCATACTGGCCGATGATGTCATAATGGGTCGATAATGTCATAATGGTCGATGATGTCATAATTTTTCGATGATGTCATAATGGGTCGATGATGTCATAATGGGTCGATGATGTCATAATTGTCGATGATGTCATAATGGGTCGATGATGTCATAATGGGTCGATGATGTGATAATGGTCGATGATGTCATAATGGGTCGATGATGTCATAATGGGTCGATGATGTCATAATGGGTCGATGATGTCATAATGGTCGATGATGTCATAATGGGTCGTTGATGTCATAAAGGGTCGATGATGTCATAATGGTCGATGATGTCATAATGGGTCGATGATGTCATAATGGTCGATGATGTCATAATGGTCGATGATGTCATAATGGGACGATGATGTCATAATGGGTCGATGATGTCATAATGACCGATGATGTCATAATGGGTCGATGATGTCATAATGGGTCGATGATGTCATAATGGGTCGATGATGTCATAATGGGTCGATGATGTCATAATGGGTCGATGATGTCATAATGGTCGATGATGTTATTATGGGTCGATGATGTCATAATGGGTCAATGATGTCATAATGGTCGATGATGTCATAATGGTCGATGATGTCATAATGGGTCGATGATGTCATAAAAGGTCGATGATGTCATAATGACCGATGATGTCATAATGGGTCGATGATGTCATAATGGTCGATGTCATAATGGGTCGATGATGTCATAATGGGTCGATGATGTCATAATGGGTCGATGTCATAATGGTCGATGATGTCATAATGGTCGATGTCATAATGGGTCGATGATGTCATAATGGTCGATGATGTCATAATGGGTCGATGATGTCATAATGGTCGATGATGTCATAATGGGTCGTTGATGTCATAAAGGCTCAATGATGTCATAATGGTCGATGATGTCATAATGGGTCGATGATGTCATAATGGTCGATGATGTCATAATGGGTCGATGATGTCATAATGGCCGATGATGTCATAATGGGTCGATGATGTCTTAATGGTCGATGATGTCATAATGGGTCGATGTCAAAATGGGTCAATGATGTCATACTGGCCGATGATGTCATAATGGGTCGATAATGTCATAATGGTCGATGATGTCATAATTTTTCGATGATGTCATAATGGGTCGATGATGTCATAATGGGTCGATGATGTCATAATTGTCGATGATGTCATAATGGGTCGATGATGTCATAATGGGTCGATGATGTGATAATGGTCGATGATGTCATAATGGGTCGATGATGTCATAATGGGTCGATGATGTCATAATGGGTCGATGATGTCATAATGGTCGATGATGGCATAGTGGGTCGATGATGTCATAATTGGTCGATGATGTCATAATGGGTCGATGATGTCATAATAAGTCGATGATGTCATAATGGTCGATGATGTCATAATGGGTCGATGATGTCATAATGGTTCGATGATGTCATAATGGTCGATGATGTCATAATGGTCCATGATGTCATAATGGGTCGATGATGTCATAATGGGTCGATGATGTCATAATGGTCGATGATGTCATAATGGTTGATGATGTCATAATGGGTCGATGATGTCATAATGGGTCGATGATGTCATAATGGGTCGATGATGTCATAATGGCCGATGATGTCATAATGGGTTGATGATGTCATAGTGGTCGATGATGTCATAATGGGTTGATGATGTCATAGTGGTCGATGATTTCATAATGGTCGATGATGTCATAATGGGTCGATGATGTCATAATGGGTCGATGATGTCATAATGGGTCGATGATGTCATAATGAGTCGATAATGTCATAATGGGTCGATGATGTCATAATGGTCGATGATGTCATAATGGTCGATGATGTCATAATGGTCGATGATGTCATAATCGTCGATGTTGTCATAATGGGTCGATGATGTCATAATGGGTCGATGATGTCATAATGGGTCAATGATGTCATAATGAGTCGATAATGTCATAATGGGTCGATGATGTCATAATGGTCGATGATGTCATAATGGTCGATGATGTCATAATGGTCGATGATGTCATAATGGTCGATGTTGTCAAAATTGTCGATGATGTCATAATGGGTCGATGATGTCATAATGGGTCGATGATGTCATAATGGTCGATGATGTCATAATGGGTCATTGATGTCATAATGGTCTATGATGTCATAATGGTCTATGATGTCATAATGGGTCGATGATGTCATAATGGGTCGATGATGTCATAATGGGTCGATGATGTCATAATGGGTCGATGTCACAATGACCGATGATGTCATAATGGGTCGATGATGTCATAATGGGTCGATGATGTCATAATGGGTCGATGATGTCATAATGACCGATGATGTCATAATGGGTCGATGATGTCATAATGGGTTGATGATGTCATAATGGGCCGATGATGTCATAATGGGTCGATGATGTCATAATGGTCGATGATGTCATAATGGTCGATGATGTCATAATCGGTCGATGATGTCATAATGGGTCGATGATGTCATAATGGTCGAAGATGTCATAATGGGCCGATGATGTCATAATGGGTCGATGATGTCATAATGGGTCGATGTCATAATGGTCGATGATGTCATAATCGGTCGATGATGTCATAATGGGTCGATGATGTCATAATGGTCGAAGATGTCATAATGGGTCGATGATGTCATAATGGTCGATGATGTTATAATGGGTCGATGATGTCATAATGGGTCAATGATGTCATAATGGGTCGATGATGTCATAATGGTCGATGATGTCATAATGGTCGATGATGTCATAATGGGTCGATGATGTCATATGGGTCGATAATGTCATAATGGTCGATAATGTCATAATGGGTCGATGATGTCATAATGGGTCGATGATGTAATAATGGGTCGATGATGTCATAATGGTCGATGATGTCATAATGGTCGATGATGTCATAATGGTCGATGATGTCATAATGGGTCGATGATGTCATAATGGTCGATGATGTCATAATGGGTCGATGATGTCATAATGACCGATGTCATAATGGGTCGATGATGTCATAATGGGTCAATGATGTCATAATGGGTCGATTATGTCATAATGACCGATGTCATAATGGGTCGATGATGTCATAATGGGTCGATGATGTCATAATGGGTCGATGATGTCATAATGGGTCGATGATGTCATAATGGTCGATCATGTCATAATGGTCGATGATGTCATAATGGTCGATGATGTCATAATGGGTCGATGATGTCATAATGGGTCGATGATGTCATAATGGTCGATGATGTCATAATGGTCGATGTCATAATAGGTCGATGATGTCATAATGGGTCTATGATGTCATAATGGGTCGATGATGTCATAATGGGTCGATGATGTCATTATGGGTCAATGATGTCATAATGGGTCGATGATGTCATAATGGGTCAATGAAGTTATAATGGTCGATGATGTCATAATGGTCGATGATGTCATAATGGGTCGATGATGTCATAATGGGTCGATGATGTCATAATGACCGATGATGTCATAATGGGTCGATGATGTCATAATGGTCGATGATGTCATAATGGGTCGATGATGTCATTAAGGGTCGATGATGTCATAATGGTCGATGATGTCATAATGGTCGATGATTTCATAATGGCCGATGATGTCATAATGGGTCGATGATGTCATAATGGGTCGATAATGTCATAATGGGTCGATGATGTCATAATGACCGATGATGTCATAATGGGTCGATGATGTCATAATGGGTCGATGATGTCATAATGGGTCGATGATGTCATAATGGTCGATCATGTCATAATGGTCGATGATGTCATAATGGGTCGATGATGTCATAATGGGTAGATGATGTCATAATGATCGATGATGTCATAATCGGTCGATGATGTCATAATGGTCGATGATGTCATAATAGGTTGATGATGTCATAATGGGTCGATGATGTCATAATGGGTCGATGGTGTCATAATGGGTCGATGATGTCATTATGGGTCGATGATGTCATAATGGGTCGATGATCTCATAATGGTCGATGATGTTATTATGGGTCGATGATGTCATAATGGGTCAATGATGTCATAATGGTCGATGATGTCATAATGGTCGATGATGTCATAATGGGTCGATGATGTCATAATGGGTCGATGATGTCATAATGACCGATGATGTCATAATGGGTCGATGATGTCATAATGGGTCGATGATGTCATAATGGTCGATGTCATAATGGGTCGATGATGTCATAATGGGTCGATGATGTCATAATGGATCGATGTCATAATGGTCGATGATGTCATAATGGTCGATGTCATAATGGGTCGATGATGTCATAATGGGTCGATGATGTCATAATGGTCGATGATGTCATAATGGGTCGATGATGTCATAATGGTCGATGATGTCATAATGGGTCGTTGATGTCATAAAGGGTCGATGATGTCATAATGGTCGATGATGTCATAATGGGTCGATGATGTCATAATGGTCGATGATGTCATAATGGTCGATGATGTCATAATGGGACGATGATGTCATAATGGGTCGATGATGTCATAATGACCGATGATGTCATAATGGGTCGATGATGTCATAATGGGTCGATGATGTCATAATGGGTCGATGATGTCATAATGGGTCGATGATGTCATAATGGCCGATGATGTCATAATGTTCGATGATTTCATAATGGCCGATGATGTCATAATGGGTCGATGATGTCATAATGGGTCGATAATGTCATAATGGGTCGATGATGTCATAATGACCGATGATGTCATAATGGGTCGATGATGTCATAATGGGTCGATGATGTCATAATGGGTCGATGATGTCATAATGGTCGATCATGTCATAATGGTCGATGATGTCATAATGGGTCGATGATGTCATAATGGGAAGATGATGTCATAATGATCGATGATGTCATAATCGGTCGATGATGTCATAATGGTCGATGATGTCATAATAGGTTGATGATGTCATAATGGGTCGATGATGTCATAATGGGTCGATGGTGTCATAATGGGTCGATGATGTCATTATGGGTCGATGATGTCATAATGGGTCGATGATCTCATAATGGTCGATGATGTTATTATGGGTCGATGATGTCATAATGGGTAAATGATGTCATAATGGTCGATGATGTCATAATGGTCGATGATGTCATAATGGGTCGATGATGTCATAATGGGTCGATGATGTCATAATGACCGATGATGTCATAATGGGTCGATGATGTCATAATGGGTCGATGATGTCATAATGGTCGATGTCATAATGGGTCGATGATGTCATAATGGGTCGATGATGTCATAATGGGTCGATGTCATAATGGTCGATGATGTCATAATGGTCGATGTCATAATGGGTCGATGATGTCATAATGGGTCGATGATGTCATAATGGTCGATGATGTCATAATGGGTCGATGATGTCATAATGGTCGATGATGTCATAATGGGTCGTTGATGTCATAAAGGGTCGATGATGTCATAATGGTCGATGATGTCATAAGGGGTCGATGATGTCATAATGGTCGATGATGTCATAATGGTCGATGATGTCATAATGGGACGATGATGTCATAATGGGTCGATGATGTCATAATGACCGATGATGTCATAATGGGTCGATGATGTCATAATGGGTCGATGATGTCATAATGGGTCGATGATGTCATAATGGGTCGATGATGTCATAATGGGTCGATGATATCATAATGGTCGATGATGTTATTATGGGTCGATGATGTCATAATGGGTCAATGATGTCATAATGGTCGATGATGTCATAATGGTCGATGATGTCATAATGGGTCGATGATGTCATAAAAGGTCGATGATGTCATAATGACCGATGATGTCATAATGGGTCGATGATGTCATAATGGTCGATGTCATAATGGGTCGATGATGTCATAATGGGTCGATGATGTCATAATGGGTCGATGTCATAATGGTCGATGATGTCATAATGGTCGATGTCATAATGGGTCGATGATGTCATAATGGTCGATGATGTCATAATGGGTCGATGATGTCATAATGTTCGATGATGTCATAATGGGTCGTTGATGTCATAAAGGGTCAATGATGTCATAATGGTCGATGATGTCATAATGGGTCGATGATGTCATAATGGTCGATGATGTCATAATGGTCGATGATGTCATAATGGGTCGATGATGTCATAATGGCCGATGATGTCATAATGGGTCGATGATGTCTTAATGGTCGATGATGTCATAATGGGTCGATGTCAAAATGGGTCAATGATGTCATACTGGCCGATGATGTCATAATGGGTCGATAATGTCATAATGGTCGATGATGTCATAATTTTTCGATGATGTCATAATGGGTCGATGATGTCATAATGGGTCGATGATGTCATAATTGTCGATGATGTCATAATGGGTCGATGATGTCATAATGGGTCGATGATGTGATAATGGTCGATGATGTCATAATGGGTCGATGATGTCATAATGGGTCGATGATGTCATAATGGGTCGATGATGTCATAATGGTCGATGATGGCATAGTGGGTCGATGATGTCATAATTGGTCGATGATGTCATAATGGGTCGATGATGTCATAATAAGTCGATGATGTCATAATGGTCGATGATGTCATAATGGGTCGATGATGTCATAATGGTTCGATGATGTCATAATGGTCGATGATGTCATAATGGTCCATGATGTCATAATGGGTCGATTATGTCATAATGGGTCGATGATGTCATAATGGTCGATGATGTCATAATGGTTGATGATGTCATAATGGGTCGATGATGTCATAATGGGTCGATGATGTCATAATGGGTCGATGATGTCATAATGGCCGATGATGTCATAATGGGTTGATGATGTCATAGTGGTCGATGATGTCATAATGGTCGATGATGTCATAATGGTCGATGATGTCATAATGGTCGATGTTGTCATAATGGGTCGATGATGTCATAATGGGTCGATGATGTCATAATGGGTCGATGATGTCATAATGAGTCGATAATGTCATAATGGGTCGATGATGTCATAATGGTCGATGATGTCATAATGGTCGATGATGTCATAATGGTCGATGATGTCATAATGGTCGATGTTGTCAAAATTGTCGATGATGTCATAATGGGTCGATGATGTCATAATGGGTCGATGATGTCATAATGGGTCGATGATGTCATAATGGGTCGATGATGTCATAATGGTCGATGATGTCATAATGGGTCATTGATGTCATAATGGTCGATGATGTCATAATGGTCTATGATGTCATAATGGGTCGATGATGTCATAATGGGTCGATGATGTCATAATGGGTCGATGATGTCATAATGGGTCGATGTCACAATGACCGATGATGTCATAATGGGTCGATGATGTCATAATGGGTCGATGATGTCATAATGGGTCGATGATGTCATAATGGGTCGATGATGTCATAATGACCGATGATGTCATAATGGGTCGATGATGTCATAATGGGTCGATGATGTCATAATGACCGATGATGTCATAATGGGTCGATGATGTCATAATGGGTCGATGATGTCATAATGGTCGATGTCATAATGGGTTGATGATGTCATAATGGGTCGATGATGTCATAATGGGTCGATGTCATAATGGTCGATGATGTCATAATGGTCGATGTCATAATGGGTCGATGATGTCATAATGGGTCGATGATGTCATAATGGTCGATGATGTCATAATGGGTCGATGATGTCATAATGGTCGATGATGTCATAATGGGTCGTTGATGTCATAAAGGGTCGATGATGTCATAATGGTCGATGATGTCATAATGGGTCGATGATGTCATAATGGTCGATGATGTCATAATGGTCGATGATGTCATAATGGGACGATGATGTCATAATGGGTCGATGATGTCATAATGGGTCGATGATGTCATAATGGGTCGATGATGTCATAATGGATCGATGATGTCATAATGGGTCGATGATGTCATAATGGTCGATGATGTTATTATGGGTCGATGATGTCATAATGGGTCAATGATGTCATAATGGTCGATGATGTCATAATGGTCGATGATGTCATAATGGGTCGATGATGTCATAAAAGGTCGATGATGTCATAATGACCGATGATGTCATAATGGGTCGATGATGTCATAATGGTCGATGTCATAATGGGTCGATGATGTCATAATGGGTCGATGATGTCATAATGGGTCGATGTCATAATGGTCGATGATGTCATAATGGTCGATGTCATAATGGGTCGATGATGTCATAATGGTCGATGATGTCATAATGGGTCGATGATGTCATAATGTTCGATGATGTCATAATGGGTCGTTGATGTCATAAAGGGTCAATGATGTCATAATGGTCGATGATGTCATAATGGGTCGATGATGTCATAATGGTCGATGATGTCATAATGGTCGATGATGTCATAATGGGTCGATGATGTCATAATGGCCGATGATGTCATAATGGGTCGATGATGTCTTAATGGTCGATGATGTCATAATGGGTCGATGTCAAAATGGGTCAATGATGTCATACTGGCCGATGATGTCATAATGGGTCGATAATGTCATAATGGTCGATGATGTCATAATTTTTCGATGATGTCGTAATGGGTCGATGATGTCATAATGGGTCGATGATGTCATAATTGTCGATGATGTCATAATGGGTCGATGATGTCATAATGGGTCGATGATGTGATAATGGTCGATGATGTCATAATGGGTCGATGATGTCATAATGGGTCGATGATGTCATAATGGGTCGATGATGTCATAATGGTCGATGATGGCATAGTGGGTCGATGATGTCATAATTGGTCGATGATGTCATAATGGGTCGATGATGTCATAATAAGTCGATGATGTCATAATGGTCGATGATGTCATAATGGGTCGATGATGTCATAATGGTTCGATGATGTCATAATGGTCGATGATGTCATAATGGTCCATGATGTCATAATGGGTCGATTATGTCATAATGGGTCGATGATGTCATAATGGTCGATGATGTCATAATGGTTGATGATGTCATAATGGGTCGATGATGTCATAATGGGTCGATGATGTCATAATGGGTCGATGATGTCATAATGGCCGATGATGTCATAATGGGTTGATGATGTCATAGTGGTCGATGATGTCATAATGGGTTGATGATGTCATAGTGGTCGATGATTTCATAATGGTCGATGATGTCATAATGGGTCGATGATGTCATAATGGGTCGATGATGTCATAATGAGTCTATAATGTCATAATGGGTCGATGATGTCATAATGGTCGATGATGTCATAATGGTCGATGATGTCATAATGGTCGATGATGTCATAATGGTCGATGTTGTCATAATGGGTCGATGATGTCATAATGGGTCGATGATGTCATAATGGGTCGATGATGTCATAATGGGTCGATGATGTCATAATGAGTCGATAATGTCATAATGGGTCGATGATGTCATAATGGTCGATGATGTCATAATGGTCGATGATGTCATAATGGTCGATGTTGTCAAAATTGTCGATGATGTCATAATGGGTCGATGATGTCATAATGGGTCGATGATGTCATAATGGGTCGATGATGTCATAATGGGTCGATGATGTCATAATGGTCGATGATGTCATAATGGGTCATTGATGTCATAATGGTCGATGATGTCATAATGGTCTATGATGTCATAATGGGTCGATGATGTCATAATGGGTCGATGATGTCATAATGGGTCGATGATGTCATAATGGGTCGATGTCACAATGACCGATGATGTCATAATGGGTCGATGATGTCATAATGGGTCGATGATGTCATAATGGGTCGATGATGTCATATTGACCGATGATGTCATAATGGGTCGATGATGTCATAATGGGTTGATGATGTCATAATGGGCCGATGATGTCATAATGGGTCGATGATGTCATAATGGGTCGATGATGTCATAATGGTCGATGATGTCATAATCGGTCGATGATGTCATAATGGGTCGATGATGTCATAATGGTCGAAGATGTCATAATGGGCCGATGATGTCATAATGGGTCGATGATGTCATAATGGGTCGATGTCATAATGGTCGATGATGTCATAATCGGTCGATGATGTCATAATGGGTCGATGATGTCATAATGGTCGAAGATGTCATAATGGGTCGATGATGTCATAATGGTCGATGATGTTATAATGGGTCGATGATGTCATAATGGGTCAATGATGTCATAATGGGTCGATGATGTCATAATGGTCGATGATGTCATAATGGTCGATGATGTCATAATGGGTCGATGATGTCATATGGGTCGATAATGTCATAATGGTCGATAATGTCATAATGGGTCGATGATGTCATAATGGGTCGATGATGTCATAATGGGTCGATGATGTCATAATGGTCGATGATGTCATAATGGTCGATGATGTCATAATGGGTCGATGATGTCATAATGGTCGATGATGTCATAATGGGTCGATGATGTCATAATGACCAATGTCATAATGGGTCGATGATGTCATAATGGGTCAATGATGTCATAATGGGTCGATTATGTCATAATGACCGATGTCATAATGGGTCGATGATGTCATAATGGGTCGATGATGTCATAATGGGTCGATGATGTCATAATGGGTCGATGATGTCATAATGGTCGATCATGTCATAATGGTCGATGATGTCATAATGGTCGATGATGTCATAATGGGTCGATGATGTCATAATAGGTCGATGATGTCATAATGGTCGATGATGTCATAATGGTCGATGTCATAATAGGTCGATGATGTCATAATGGGTCGATGATGTCATAATGGGTCGATGATGTCATAATGGGTCGATGATGTCATTATGGGTCAATGATGTCATAATGGGTCGATGATGTCATAATGGGTCAATGAAGTTATAATGGTCGATGATGTCATAATGGTCGATGATGTCATAATGGGTCGATGATGTCATAATGACCGATGATGTCATAATGGGTCGATGATGTCATAATGGTCGATGATGTCATAATGGGTCGATGATGTCATTAAGGGTCGATGATGTCATAATGGTCGATGATGTCATAATGGTTGATGATGTCATAATGAGTCGATGATGTCATAATGGGTCGATGATGTCATAATGGGTCGATGATGTCATAGTGGTCGATGATGTCATAGTGGTCGATGTCATAATGGCCGATGATGTCATAATGGTCGATGATGTCATAATGGGTCGATGATGTCATAATGGGTCGATGATGTCATAATGGGTCGATGATGTCATAATGGGTCGATGATGTCATAATGGGTCGACGATGTAATAATGGTCGATGTTGTCATAATGGGTCGATGATGTCATAATGGGTCGATGATGTCATAATGGTCGATGATGTCATAATCGGTCGATGATGTCATAATGGGTCGATGATGTCATAATGGTCGAAGATGTCATAATGGGCCGATGATGTCATAATGGGTCGATGATGTCATAATGGGTCGATGTCATAATGGTCGATGATGTCATAATCGGTCGATGATGTCATAATGGGTCGATGATGTCATAATGGTCGAAGATGTCATAATGGGTCGATGATGTCATAATGGTCGATGATGTTATAATGGGTCGATGATGTCATAATGGGTCAATGATGTCATAATGGGTCGATGATGTCATAATGGTCGATGATGTCATAATGGTCGATGATGTCATAATGGGTCGATGATGTCATATGGGTCGATAATGTCATAATGGTCGATAATGTCATAATGGGTCGATGATGTCATAATGGGTCGATGATGTCATAATGGGTCGATGATGTCATAATGGTCGATGATGTCATAATGGTCGATGATGTCATAATGGGTCGATGATGTCATAATGGTCGATGATGTCATAATGGGTCGATGATGTCATAATGACCGATGTCATAATGGGTCGATGATGTCATAATGGGTCAATGATGTCATAATGGGTCGATTATGTCATAATGACCGATGTCATAATGGGTCGATGATGTCATAATGGGTCGATGATGTCATAATGGGTCGATGATGTCATAATGGGTCGATGATGTCATAATGGTCGATCATGTCATAATGGTCGATGATGTCATAATGGTCGATGATGTCATAATGGGTCGATGATGTCATAATGGGTCGATGATGTCATAATGGTCGATGATGTCATAATGGTCGATGTCATAATAGGTCGATGATGTCATAATGGGTCGATGATGTCATAATGGGTCGATGATGTCATAATGGGTCGATGATGTCATTATGGGTCAATGATGTCATAATGGGTCGATGATGTCATAATGGGTCAATGAAGTTATAATGGTCGATGATGTCATAATGGTCGATGATGTCATAATGGGTCGATGATGTCATAATGGGTCGATGATGTCATAATGACCGATGATGTCATAATGGGTCGATGATGTCATAATGGTCGATGATGTCATAATGGGTCGATGATGTCATTAAGGGTCGATGATGTCATAATGGTCGATGATGTCATAATGGTTGATGATGTCATAATGAGTCGATGATGTCATAATGGGTCGATGATGTCATAATGGGTCGATGATGTCATAGTGGTCGATGATGTCATAGTGGTCGATGTCATAATGGCCGATGATGTCATAATGGTCGATGATGTCATAATGGGTCGATGATGTCATAAAAGGTCGATGATGTCATAATGACCGATGATGTCATAATGGGTCGCTGATGTCATAAAGGGTCGATGATGTCATAATGGGTCGATGATGTCATAATGGTCGATGATGTCATAATGGGTCGATGATGTCATAATGGGTCGATGATGTCATAATGGCTGATGATGTCATAATGGGTCGATGATGTCATAGTGGTCGATGATGTCATAATGGCCGATGATGTCATAATGGTCGAAGATGTCATAATGGGTCGATGATGTCATAATGGGTCGATGATGTCATAATGGGTCGATGATGTCATAATGGGTCGCTGATGTCATAAAGGGTCGATGATGTCATAATGGTTGATGATGTCATAATGGGTCGATGATGTCATAATGGGTTGATGATGTCATAATGGTCGATGATGTCATAATGGGTCGATGATGTCATAATGGATCGATGATGTCATAATGGGTCGATCATGTCATAATGGTCGATGATGTCATAATGGTCGATGATGTCATAATGGGTCGATGATGTCATAATGGGTCGATGATGTCATAAAGGCCGATGATGTCATAATGGGTCGATGATGTCATAATGGTCGATGATGTCATAATGGGTCGATGATGTCATAATGGGTCGATGATGTCATAATGGTCGATGATGTCATAATGGGTCGATGATGTCATAATGGGTCGATGATGTCATAATGGGTCGATGATGTCATAATGGTCGATGATGTCATATTAGTCGATGATGTCATAATGGGTCGATGATGTCATAATGGTCGATGATGTCATAATGGGTCTATGATGTCATTAAGGGTCGATGATGTCATAATGGTCGATGATGTCATAATGGTTGATGATGTCATAATGAGTCGATGATGTCATAATGGATCGATGATATTATAATGGTCGATGATGTCATAATAGTCGATGATGTCATAATGGGTCGATGATGTCATAATGGTCGATGATGTAATAATGGGTCGATGATGTCATAATGGGACGATGATGTCATAATGGGTCGATGATGTCATAATGACCGATGATGTCATAATGGGTCGATGATGTCATAATGGGTCGATGATGTCATAATGGGTCGATGATGTCATAATGGGTCGATGATGTCATAATGGGTCGATGATGTCATAATGGTCGATGATGTTATTATGGGTCGATGATGTCATAATGGGTCGATGATGTCATAATGGGTCGATGATGTCATAATGGGTCGATGATGTCATAATGGGTCGATGATGTCATAAAAGGTCGATGATGTCATAATGACCGATGATGTCATAATGGGTCGATGATGTCATAATGGTCGATGTCATAATGGGTCGATGATGTCATAATGGGTCGATGATGTCATAATGGGTCGATGTCATAATGGTCGATGATGTCATAATGGTCGATGTCATAATGGGTCGATGATGTCATAATGGTCGATGATGTCATAATGGGTCGATGATGTCATAATGTTCGATGATGTCATAATGGGTCGTTGATGTCATAAAGGGTCAATGATGTCATAATGGTCGATGATGTCATAATGGGTCGATGATGTCATAATGGTCGATGATGTCATAATGGTCGATGATGTCATAATGGGTCGATGATGTCATAATGGCCGATGATGTCATAATGGGTCGATGATGTCTTAATGGTCGATGATGTCATAATGGGTCGATGTCAAAATGGGTCAATGATGTCATACTGGCCGATGATGTCATAATGGGTCGATAATGTCATAATGGTCGATGATGTCATAATTTTTCGATGATGTCGTAATGGGTCGATGATGTCATAATGGGTCGATGATGTCATAATTGTCGATGATGTCATAATGGGTCGATGATGTCATAATGGGTCGATGATGTGATAATGGTCGATGATGTCATAATGGGTCGATGATGTCATAATGGGTCGATGATGTCATAATGGGTCGATGATGTCATAATGGTCGATGATGGCATAGTGGGTCGATGATGTCATAATTGGTCGATGATGTCATAATGGGTCGATGATGTCATAATAAGTCGATGATGTCATAATGGTCGATGATGTCATAATGGGTCGATGATGTCATAATGGTTCGATGATGTCATAATGGTCGATGATGTCATAATGGTCCATGATGTCATAATGGGTCGATTATGTCATAATGGGTCGATGATGTCATAATGGTCGATGATGTCATAATGGTTGATGATGTCATAATGGGTCGATGATGTCATAATGGGTCGATGATGTCATAATGGGTCGATGATGTCATAATGGCCGATGATGTCATAATGGGTTGATGATGTCATAGTGGTCGATGATGTCATAATGGGTTGATGATGTCATAGTGGTCGATGATTTCATAATGGTCGATGATGTCATAATGGGTCGATGATGTCATAATGGGTCGATGATGTCATAATGAGTCTATAATGTCATAATGGGTCGATGATGTCATAATGGTCGATGATGTCATAATGGTCGATGATGTCATAATGGTCGATGATGTCATAATGGTCGATGTTGTTATAATGGGTCGATGATGTCATAATGGGTCGATGATGTCATAATGGGTCGATGATGTCATAATGGGTCGATGATGTCATAATGAGTCGATAATGTCATAATGGGTCGATGATGTCATAATGGTCGATGATGTCATAATGGTCGATGATGTCATAATGGTCGATGTTGTCAAAATTGTCGATGATGTCATAATGGGTCGATGATGTCATAATGGGTCGATGATGTCATAATGGGTCGATGATGTCATAATGGGTCGATGATGTCATAATGGTCGATGATGTCATAATGGGTCATTGATGTCATAATGGTCGATGATGTCATAATGGTCTATGATGTCATAATGGGTCGATGATGTCATAATGGGTCGATGATGTCATAATGGGTCGATGATGTCATAATGGGTCGATGTCACAATGACCGATGATGTCATAATGGGTCGATGATGTCATAATGGGTCGATGATGTCATAATGGGTCGATGATGTCATAATGACCGATGATGTCATAATGGGTCGATGATGTCATAATGGGTTGATGATGTCATAATGGGCCGATGATGTCATAATGGGTCGATGATGTCATAATGGGTCGATGATGTCATAATGGTCGATGATGTCATAATCGGTCGATGATGTCATAATGGGTCGATGATGTCATAATGGTCGAAGATGTCATAATGGGCCGATGATGTCATAATGGGTCGATGATGTCATAATGGGTCGATGTCATAATGGTCGATGATGTCATAATCGGTCGATGATGTCATAATGGGTCGATGATGTCATAATGGTCGAAGATGTCATAATGGGTCGATGATGTCATAATGGTCGATGATGTTATAATGGGTCGATGATGTCATAATGGGTCAATGATGTCATAATGGGTCGATGATGTCATAATGGTCGATGATGTCATAATGGTCGATGATGTCATAATGGGTCGATGATGTCATATGGGTCGATAATGTCATAATGGTTCGATGATGTCATAATGGTCGATGATGTCATAATGGTCGATGATGTCATAATGGGTCGATGATGTCATAATGGGTCGATGATGTCATAATGGTCGATGATGTCATAATGGTCGATGTCATAATAGGTCGATGATGTCATAATGGGTCGATGATGTCATAATGGGTCGATGATGTCATAATGGGTCGATGATGTCATTATGGGTCAATGATGTCATAATGGGTCGATGATGTCATAATGGGTCAATGAAGTTATAATGGTTGATGATGTCATAATGGTCGATGATGTCATAATGGGTCGATGATGTCATAATGACCGATGATGTCATAATGGGTCGATGATGTCATAATGGTCGATGATGTCATAATGGGTCGATGATGTCATTAAGGGTCGATGATGTCATAATGGTCGATGATGTCATAATGGTTGATGATGTCATAATGAGTCGATGATGTCATAATGGGTCGATGATGTCATAATGGGTCGATGATGTCATAGTGGTCGATGATGTCATAGTGGTCGATGTCATAATGGCCGATGATGTCATAATGGTCGATGATGTCATAATGGGTCGATGATGTCATAATGGGTCGATGATGTCATAATGGGTCGATGATGTCATAATGGGTCGATGATGTCATAATGGGTCGACGATGTAATAATGGTCGATGATGTCATAATGGGTCGATGATGTCATAATGGGTCGATGATGTCATAATGGTCGATGATGTCATAATCGGTCGATGATGTCATAATGGGTCGATGATGTCATAATGGTCGAAGATGTCATAATGGGCCGATGATGTCATAATGGGTCGATGATGTCATAATGGGTCGATGTCATAATGGTCGATGATGTCATAATCGGTCGATGATGTCATAATGGGTCGATGATGTCATAATGGTCGAAGATGTCATAATGGGTCGATGATGTCATAATGGTCGAAGATGTCATAATGGGTCGATGATGTCATAATGGTCAATGATGTCATAATGGGTCGATGATGTCATAATGGTCGATGATGTCATAATGGTCGATGATGTCATAATGGGTCGATGATGTCATATGGGTCGATAATGTCATAATGGTCGATAATGTCATAATGGGTCGATGATGTCATAATGGGTCGATGATGTCATAATGGGTCGATGATGTCATAATAATCGATGATGTCATAATGGTCGATGATGTCATAATGGGTCGATGATGTCATAATGGTCGATGATGTCATAATGGGTCGATGATGTCATAATGACCGATGTCATAATGGGTCGATGATGTCATAATGGGTCAATGATGTCATAATGGGTCGATTATGTCATAATGACCGATGTCATAATGGGTCGATGATGTCATAATGGGTCGATGATGTCATAATGGGTCGATGATGTCATAATGGGTCGATGATGTCATAATGGTCGATCATGTCATAATGGTCGATGATGTCATAATGGTCGATGATGTCATAATGGGTCGATGATGTCATAATGGGTCGATGATGTCATAATGGTCGATGATGTCATAATGGTCGATGTCATAATAGGTCGATGATGTCATAATGGGTCGATGATGTCATAATGGGTCGATGATGTCATAATGGGTCGATGATGTCATTATGGGTCAATGATGTCATAATGGGTCGATGATGTCATAATGGGTCAATGAAGTTATAATGGTCGATGATGTCATAATGGTCGATGATGTCATAATGGGTCGATGATGTCATAATGGGTCGATGATGTCATAATGACCGATGATGTCATAATGGGTCGATGATGTCATAATGGTCGATGATGTCATAATGGGTCGATGATGTCATTAAGGGTCGATGATGTCATAATGGTCGATGATGTCATAATGGTTGATGATGTCATAATGAGTCGATGATGTCATAATGGGTCGATGATGTCATAATGGGTCGATGATGTCATAGTGGTCGATGATGTCATAGTGGTCGATGTCATAATGGCCGATGATGTCATAATGGTCGATGATGTCATAATGGGTCGATGATGTCATAATGGGTCGATGATGTCATAATGGGTCGATGATGTCATAATGGGTCGACGATGTAATAATGGTCGATGATGTCATAATGGGTCGATGATGTCATAATGGGTCGCTGATGTCATAAAGGGTCGATGATGTCATAATGGGTCGATGATGTCATAATGGTCGATGATGTCATAATGGGTCGATGATGTCATAATGGGTCGATGATGTCATAATGGCTGATGATGTCATAATGGGTCGATGGTGTCATAGTGGTCGATGAAGTCATAATGGCCGATGATGTCATAATGGTCGATGATGTCATAATGGGTCGATGATGTCATAATGGGTCGATGATGTCATAATGGGTCGATGATGTCATAATGGGTCGCTGATGTCATAAAGGGTCGATGATGTCATAATGGTCGATGATGTCATAATGGGTCGATGATGTCATAATGGGTTGATGATGTCATAATGGTCGATGATGTCATAATGGGTCGATGATGTCATAATGGATCGATGATGTCATAATGGGTCGATCATGTCATAATGGTCGATGATGTCATAATGGTCGATGATGTCATAATGGGTCGATGATGTCATAATGGGTCGATGATGTCATAAAGGCCGATGATGTCATAATGGGTCGATGATGTCATAATGGTCGATGATGTCATAATGGGTCGATGATGTCATAATGGGTCGATGATGTCATAATGGTCGATGATGTCATAATGGGTCGATGATGTCATAATGGGTCGATGATGTCATAATGGGTCGATGATGTCATAATGGTCGATGATGTCATAATGGGTCGATGATGTCATAATGTGTCGATGATGTCATAATGGGTCGATGATGTCATAATGGTCGATGATGTCATTATGAATCGATGATGTCTTAATGGGTCGATGATGTCATAATGGTCGATGATGTCATAATGGTCGATGATGTCATAATGGGTCGATGATGTCTTAATGGGTCGATGATGTCATAATGGTCGATGATGTCATAATGGGTCGATGATGTCATAATGGGTCGATGATGTCATAATGGGTCGATGATGTCATAATGGTCGATGATGTCATAATGGATCGATGATGTCATAATGGGTCGATGATGTCATAATGGTCGATGATGTCATAATGGGTCGATGATGTCATAATGGATTATGATGTCATAATTGTCGATGATGTCATAATGGGTGAATGATGTCATAATGGTCGATAATGTCATAATGGTCGATGATGTCATAATGGTCAATGATGTCATAATGGTCGATGATGTCATAATGTTCGATGATGTCATAATCGGTCGATGATGTCATAATGGTCGATGATGTTATAATAGTTCGATGATGTCATAATGGGTCGATGATGTCATAATGGGTCGATGATGTCATAATGGGTCGATGATGTCATTATGGGTCGATGATGTCATAATGGGTCGATGATGTCATAATGGTCGATGATGTCATTATGGGTCGATGATGTCATAATGGGTCGATGATGTCATAATGGATCGAGTATGTCATAATGGGTCGATGAAGTCATAATGGTCGATGATGTCATAATGGTCGATGATGTTATAATGGGTCGATGATGTCATAATGGGTCGATGATGTCATAATGGTCGATGATGTCATAATGGGTCGATGATGTCATAATGGGTCGATGATGTCATAATGGTCGATGATGTCATAATGGTCGATGTCATAATGGGTCGATGATGTCATAATGGGTCGATGATGTCATATTAGTCGATGATGTCATAATGGGTCGATGATGTCATAATGGTCGATGATGTCATAATGGGTCTATGATGTCATTAAGGGTCGATGATGTCATAATGGTCGATGATGTCATAATGGTTGATGATGTCATAATGAGTCGATGATGTCATAATGGATCGATGATATCATAATGGTCGATGATGTCATAATAGTCGATGATGTCATAATGGGTCGATGATGTCATAATGGTCGATGATGTAATAATGGGTCGATGATGTCATAATGGGTCGATGATGTCATAATGGCTGATGATGTCATAATGGGTCGATGATGTCATAGTGGTCGATGATGTCATAGTGGTCGATGTCATAATGGCCGATGATGTCATAATGGCCGATGATGTCATAATGGGTCGATGATGTCATAATGGGTCGATGATGTCATAATGGGTCGATGATGTCATAATGGGTCGATGATGTCATAATGGGTCGACGATGTAATAATGGTTGATGATGTCATAATGGGTCGATGATGTCATAATGGGTCGCTGATGTCATAAAGGGTCGATGATGTCATAATGGGTCGATGATGTCATAATGGTCGATGATGTCATAATGGGTCGATGATGTCATAATGGGTCGATGATGTCATAGTGGTCGATGATGTCATAATGGCCGATGATGTCATAATGGTCGATGATTTCATAATGGTCGATGATGTCATAATGGGTCGATGATGTCATATTGGGTCGATGATGTCATAATGGGTCGATGATGTCATAATGGGTCGATGATGTCATAATGGGTCGATGATGTCATAATGGGTCGACGATGTAATAATGGTCGATGATGTCATAATGGGTCGCTGATGTCATAAAGGGTCGATGATGTCATAATGGGTCGCTGATGTCATAAAGGGTCGATGATGTCATAATGGGTCGATGATGTCATAATGGTCGATGATGTCATAATGGGTCGATGATGTCATAATGGGTCGATGATGTCATAATGACCGATGATGTCATAATGGGTCGATGACGTCATAATGGGTCGCTGATGTCATAAAGGGTCGATGATGTCATAATGGTCTGATGTCATAATGGGTCGATGATGTCATAATGGGTTGATGATGTCATAATGGTCGATGATGTCATAATGGATCGATGATGTCATAATGGATCGATGATGTCATAATGGGTCGATGATGTCATAATGGTCGATGATGTCATAATGGGTCGATGATGTCATAATGGTCGATGATGTCATAATGGGTCGATGATGTCATAAAGGCCGATGATGTCATAATGGGTCGATGATGTCATAATGGTCGATGATGTCATAATGGGTCGATGATGTCATAATGGGTCGATGATGTCATAATGGTCGATGATGTCATAATGGCTCGATGATGTCATAATGGTCAATGATGTCATAATGGTCGATGATGTCATAATGTTCGATGATGTCATAATCGGTCGATGATGTCATAATGGTCGATGATGTTATAATAGGTCGATGATGTCATAATGGGTCGATGATGTCATAATGGGTCGATGATGTCCTAATGGGTCGATGATGTCATTATGGGTCGATGATGTCATAATGGTTCGATGATGTCATAATGGTCGATGATGTCATTATGGGTCGATGATGTCATAATGGTCGATGATGTCATAATCGGTCGATGATGTCATAATGGGTCGATGATGTCATAATGGGTCGATGATGTCATAATGGTCGATGATGTCATAATGGGTCGATGATGTCATAATGTGTCGATGATGTCATAATGGTCGATAATGTCATAATGGGTCGATGATGTCATTATGGGTCGATGATGTCATAATGGGTCGATGATGTCATAATGGGTCGATGATGTCATAATGGGTCGATGATGTCATAATGACCGATGATTTCATAATAGGTCGATGATGTCATAATGGTCGATGATGTCATAATGGGTCGATGATGTCATAATGGGTCGATGATGTCATAGTGGTCGATGATGTCATTCTGAATCGATGATGTCTTAATGGGTCGATGATGTCATAATGGTCGATGATGTCATAATGGTCGATGATGTCATAATGGGTCGATGATGTCTTAATGGGTCGATGATGTCATAATGGTCGATGATGTCATAATGGGTCGATGATGTCATAATGGGTCGATGATGTCATAATGGGTCGATGATGTCATAATGGTCGATGATGTCATAATGGATCGATGATGTCATAATGGGTCGATGATGTCATAATGGTCGATGATGTCATAATGGGTCGATGATGTCATAATGGATTATGATGTCATAATGGTCGATGATGTCATAATGGGTGAATGATGTCATAATGGTCGATAATGTCATAATGGTCGATGATGTCATAATGGTCAATGATGTCATAATGGTCGATGATGTCATAATGTTCGATGATGTCATAATCGGTCGATGATGTCATAATGGTCGATGATGTTATAATAGTTCGATGATGTCATAATGGGTCGATGATGTCATAATGGGTCGATGATGTCATAATGGGTCGATGATGTCATTATGGGTCGATGATGTCATAATGGGTCGATGATGTCATAATGGTCGATGATGTCATTATGGGTCGATGATGTCATAATGGGTCGATGATGTCATAATGGATCGATTATGTCATAATGGGTCGATGATGTCATAATGGGTCGATGATGTCATAATGGTCGATGATGTCATAATGGCTCGATGATGTCATAATGGTCAATGATGTCATAATGGTCGATGATGTCATAATGTTCGATGATGTCATAATGGCTCGATGATGTCATAATGGTCAATGATGTCATAATGGTCGATGATGTCATAATGTTCGATGATGTCATAATCGGTCGATGATGTCATAATGGTCGATGATGTTATAATAGGTCGATGATGTCATAATGGGTCGATGATGTCATAATGGGTCGATGATGTCCTAATGGGTCGATGATGTCATTATGGGTCGATGATGTCATAATGGTTCGATGATGTCATAATGGTCGATGATGTCATTATGGGTCGATGATGTCATAATGGTCGATGATGTCATAATCGGTCGATGATGTCATAATGGGTCGATGATGTCATAATGGGTCGATGATGTCATAATGGTCGATGATGTCATAATGGGTCGATGATGTCATAATGTGTCGATGATGTCATAATGGTCGATAATGTCATAATGGGTCGATGATGTCATTATGGGTCGATGATGTCATAATGGGTCGATGATGTCATAATGGGTCGATGATGTCATAATGGGTCGATGATGTCATAATGACCGATGATTTCATAATAGGTCGATGATGTCATAATGGTCGATGATGTCATAATGGGTCGATGATGTCATAATGGGTCGATGATGTCATAGTGGTCGATGATGTCATTATGAATCGATGATGTCTTAATGGGTCGATGATGTCATAATGGTCGATGATGTCATAATGGTCGATGATGTCATAATGGGTCGATGATGTCTTAATGGGTCGATGATGTCATAATGGTCGATGATGTCATAATGGGTCGATGATGTCATAATGGGTCGATGATGTCATAATGGGTCGATGATGTCATAATGGTCGATGATGTCATAATGGATCGATGATGTCATAATGGGTCGATGATGTCATAATGGTCGATGATGTCATAATGGGTCGATGATGTCATAATGGATTATGATGTCATAATGGTCGATGATGTCATAATGGGTGAATGATGTCATAATGGTCGATAATGTCATAATGGTCGATGATGTCATAATGGTCAATGATGTCATAATGGTCGATGATGTCATAATGTTCGATGATGTCATAATCGGTCGATGATGTCATAATGGTCGATGATGTTATAATAGTTCGATGATGTCATAATGGGTCGATGATGTCATAATGGGTCGATGATGTCATAATGGGTCGATGATGTCATTATGGGTCGATGATGTCATAATGGGTCGATGATGTCATAATGGTCGATGATGTCATTATGGGTCGATGATGTCATAATGGGTCGATGATGTCATAATGGATCGATTATGTCATAATGGGTCGATGAAGTCATAATGGTCGATGATGTCATAATGGTCGATGATGTTATAATGGGTCGATGATGTCATAATGGGTCGATGATGTCATAATGGTCGATGATGTCATAATGGGTCGATGATGTCATAATGGGTCGATGATGTCATAATGGTCGATGATGTCATAATGGTCGATGTCATAATGGGTCGATGATGTCATAATGGGTCGATGATGTCATATTAGTCGATGATGTCATAATGGGTCGATGATGTCATAATGGTCGATGATGTCATAATGGGTCTATGATGTCATTAAGGGTCGATGATGTCATAATGGTCGATGATGTCATAATGGTTGATGATGTCATAATGAGTCGATGATGTCATAATGGATCGATGATATCATAATGGTCGATGATGTCATAATAGTCGATGATGTCATAATGGGTCGATGATGTCATAATGGTCGATGATGTAATAATGGGTCGATGATGTCATAATGGGTCGATGATGTCATAATGGCTGATGATGTCATAATGGGTCGATGATGTCATAGTGGTCGATGATGTCATAGTGGTCGATGTCATAATGGCCGATGATGTCATAATGGCCGATGATGTCATAATGGGTCGATGATGTCATAATGGGTCGATGATGTCATAATGGGTCGATGATGTCATAATGGGTCGATGATGTCATAATGGGTCGACGATGTAATAATGGTCGATGATGTCATAATGGGTCGATGATGTCATAATGGGTCGCTGATGTCATAAAGGGTCGATGATGTCATAATGGGTCGATGATGTCATAATGGTCGATGATGTCATAATGGGTCGATGATGTCATAATGGGTCGATGATGTCATAATGGGTCGATGATGTCATTATGGGTCGATGATGTCATAATGGGTCGATGATGTCATAATGGCTGATGATGTCATAATGGGTCGATGATGTCATAGTGGTCGATGATGTCATAGTGGTCGATGATGTCATAATGGCCGATGATGTCATAATGGTCGATGATGTCATAATGGGTCGATGATGTCATAGTGGGTCGATGATGTCATAATGGGTCGATGATGTCATAATGGGTCGATGATGTCATAATGGGTCGATGATATCATAATGGGTCGCTGATGTCATAAAGGGTCGATGATGTCATAATGGGTCGATGACATCATCGACCCATTATGACATCATCGACCCATTATGACATCATCGACCCATTATGACATCATCTACCCATTATGACATCATCGACCCACTATGACATCATCGACCCATTATGACATCATCGACCATTATGACATCATCGGCATGTCAAACTAATTTGATCAGCTTCTATGAAGAGGTAAGTTCAAGTCTGGACCAGGGAAATGCAGTGGATGTTGTGTATATGGACTTTTCAAAAGCTTTTGATACGATGCCACACAAAAGGTTGGTACAGAAAATGAGAATAATGGGGATAGGGGAAAATATGTGTAACTGGGTTAAAAACTGGCTCAGTGATAGGAAACAAAGGGTGGTTATTAATGGTACGTACTCGGACTGGGTCTCAGTTCATAGTGGGGTACCACAGGGGTCAGTATTGGGCCCGCTTCTTTTCAACATATTTATAAATGACCTTGTTGGGGGCATGCAGAGTAGAATTTCAATATTTGCAGATGATACTAAACTCTGCAGGGTAATCAATATAGAGGAGGATAATTTTATATTACAGGGAGATTTATGTAAATTGGAGGATTGGGCTGAGAAGTGGCAATTGAAGTTTAATGTAGATAAATGTAAGGTCATGCACTTGGGTAGAGGAAATAACATTTATGATTATGTACTTAATTGTAGAACACTGGGTAAAACAGACACAGAAAAAGACTTGGGTGTATGGGTGGATGGTAAACTTCACTTTAGTGGACAGTGTCAGGCAGCTGCTGCCAGGGCTAATAAAATAATGGGATGTATTAAAAGAGGTATAAGTGTTCATGAAAAAAATATAGTTCTACCTCTGTACAAGTCACTAGTGCGACCGCACTTAGAATACTGTGTACAATTCTGGTCACCGATATATAAGAAGGACATAGCTGAACTGGAGAGGGTGCAGAGAAGAGCGACCAAGATTATTAGAGGAATGGGTGGGCTGCAATACCAAGACAGGTTATTAAACTTGGGGTTATTTAGTTTGGAAAAACGAAGGCTTAGGGGAGATCTAATCACAATGTATAAATATATTAGGGGACAGTACAGAGACCTTTCCAAAGATCTTTTTACACCTAGGCCTGCGACTGGAACACGGGGGCATCCGCTACGTCTTGAGGAAAGAAGGTTTAATCATAATCACAGACGAGGATTCTTTACTGTACGAGCAGTGAGACTATGGAACTCTCTGCCGCATGATGTTGTAATGAGTGATTCACTACTAACATTTAAGCAGAGCCTGGATGCCTTTCTAGAAAAATTTAATATTACCAGTTATGTATATTAGATTTTATGACAGGGTATTGATCCAGGGAACTAGTCTGATTGCCGGATGTGGAGTCAGGAAGGAAATTTTTTCCCCATTGGAACTTGTTTGCCACATTGGGGTTTTTTTTGCCTTCCTCTGGATCAACATGTTAGGCTACAGGTTGAACTAGATGGACTTAGAGTCTCCCTTCAACCTTAAAAACTATGATACTATGTCATAATGGTCGATGATGTCATAATGGGTCGATGATGTCATAATGGGTCGATGATGTCATAATGGGTCGATGATGTCATAATGGCTGATGATGTCATAATGGGTCGATGATGTCATAGTGGTCGATAATGTCATAATGGCCGATGATGTCATAATGGTCGATGATTTCATAATGGTCGATGATGTCATAATGGGTCGATGATGTTATAATGGGTCGATGATGTCATAATGGGTCGCTGATGTTATAAAGGGTCGATGATGTCATAATGGGTCGATGATGTCATAATGGTCGATGATGTCATAATGGGTCGATGATGTCATAATGGGTCGATGATGTCATAATGGGTCGATGATGTCATAATGGCTGATGATGTCATAATGGGTCGATGATTTCATAGTGGTCGATGATGTCATAATGGCCGATGATGTCATAATGGTCGATGATTTCATAATGGTCGATGATGTCATAATGGGTCGATGATGTCATAATGGGTCGATGATGTCATAATGGGTCGATGATGTCATAATGGGTCGATGATGTCATAATGACCGATGATGTCATAATGGGTCGATGATGTCATAATAGGTCGATGATGTCATAATGGTCGATGATGTCATAATGGGTCGATGATGTCATAATGGGTCGATGATGTCATAATGGGTCGCTGATGTCATAAAGGGTCGATGATGTCATAATGGTCGATGATGTCATAATGGGTCGATGATGTCATAATGGGTCGATGATGTCATAATGGTCGATGATGTCATAATGGGTCGATGATGTCATAATGGATCGATGATGTCATAATGGGTTGATGATGTCATAATGGTCGATGATGTCATAATGGTCGATGATGTCATAATGGGTCGATGATGTCATAATGGGTCGATGATGTCATAAAGGCCGATGATGTCATAATGGGTCGATGATGTCATAATGGTCGATGATGTCATAATGGGTCGATGATGTCATAATGGGTCGATGATGTCATAATGGGTCGATGATGTCATTATGGGTCGATGATGTCATAATGGGTCGATGATGTCATAATGGCTGATGATGTCATAATGGGTCGATGATGTCATAGTGGTCGATGATGTCATAGTGGTCGATGATGTCATAATGGCCGATGATGTCATAATGGTCGATGATGTCATAATGGGTCGATGATGTCATAGTGGGTCGATGATGTCATAATGGGTCGATGATGTCATAATGGGTCGATGATGTCATAATGGGTCGATGATGTCATAATGGGTCGATGATATCATAATGGGTCGCTGATGTCATAAAGGGTCGATGATGTCATAATGGGTCGATGACATCATCGACCCATTATGACATCATCGACCCATTATGACATCATCGACCCATTATGACATCATCTACCCATTATGACATCATCGACCCACTATGACATCATCGACCCATTATGACATCATCGACCATTATGACATCATCGGCATGTCAAACTAATTTGATCAGCTTCTATGAAGAGGTAAGTTCAAGTCTGGACCAGGGAAATGCAGTGGATGTTGTGTATATGGACTTTTCAAAAGCTTTTGATACGATGCCACACAAAAGGTTGGTACAGAAAATGAGAATAATGGGGATAGGGGAAAATATGTGTAACTGGGTTAAAAACTGGCTCAGTGATAGGAAACAAAGGGTGGTTATTAATGGTACGTACTCGGACTGGGTCTCAGTTCATAGTGGGGTACCACAGGGGTCAGTATTGGGCCCGCTTCTTTTCAACATATTTATAAATGACCTTGTTGGGGGCATGCAGAGTAGAATTTCAATATTTGCAGATGATACTAAACTCTGCAGGGTAATCAATATAGAGGAGGATAATTTTATATTACAGGGAGATTTATGTAAATTGGAGGATTGGGCTGAGAAGTGGCAATTGAAGTTTAATGTAGATAAATGTAAGGTCATGCACTTGGGTAGAGGAAATAACATTTATGATTATGTACTTAATTGTAGAACACTGGGTAAAACAGACACAGAAAAAGACTTGGGTGTATGGGTGGATGGTAAACTTCACTTTAGTGGACAGTGTCAGGCAGCTGCTGCCAGGGCTAATAAAATAATGGGATGTATTAAAAGAGGTATAAGTGTTCATGAAAAAAATATAGTTCTACCTCTGTACAAGTCACTAGTGCGACCGCACTTAGAATACTGTGTACAATTCTGGTCACCGATATATAAGAAGGACATAGCTGAACTGGAGAGGGTGCAGAGAAGAGCGACCAAGATTATTAGAGGAATGGGTGGGCTGCAATACCAAGACAGGTTATTAAACTTGGGGTTATTTAGTTTGGAAAAACGAAGGCTTAGGGGAGATCTAATCACAATGTATAAATATATTAGGGGACAGTACAGAGACCTTTCCAAAGATCTTTTTACACCTAGGCCTGCGACTGGAACACGGGGGCATCCGCTACGTCTTGAGGAAAGAAGGTTTAATCATAATCACAGACGAGGATTCTTTACTGTACGAGCAGTGAGACTATGGAACTCTCTGCCGCATGATGTTGTAATGAGTGATTCACTACTAACATTTAAGCAGAGCCTGGATGCCTTTCTTGAAAAATTTAATATTACCAGTTATGTATATTAGATTTTATGACAGGGTATTGATCCAGGGAACTAGTCTGATTGCCGGATGTGGAGTCAGGAAGGAAATTTTTTCCCCATTGGAACTTGTTTGCCACATTGGGGTTTTTTTTGCCTTCCTCTGGATCAACATGTTAGGCTACAGGTTGAACTAGATGGACTTAGAGTCTCCCTTCAACCTTAAAAACTATGATACTATGTCATAATGGTCGATGATGTCATAATGGGTCGATGATGTCATAATGGGTCGATGATGTCATAATGGGTCGATGATGTCATAATGGCTGATGATGTCATAATGGGTCGATGATGTCATAGTGGTCGATAATGTCATAATGGCCGATGATGTCATAATGGTCGATGATTTCATAATGGTCGATGATGTCATAATGGGTCGATGATGTCATAATGGGTCGATGATGTCATAATGGGTCGATGATGTCATAATGGGTCGATGATGTCATAATGACCGATGATGTCATAATGGGTCGATGATGTCATAATGGTCGATGATGTCATAATGGGTCGATGATGTCATAATGGGTCGATGATGTCATAATGGGTCGCTGATGTCATAAAGGGTCGATGATGTCATAATGGTCGATGATGTCATAATGGGTCGATGATGTCATAATGGGTCGATGATGTCATAATGGTCGATGATGTCATAATGGGTCGATGATGTCATAATGGATCGATGATGTCATAATGGGTCGATGATGTCATAATGGGTCGATGATGTCATAATGGTCGATGATGTCATAATGGGTCGATGATGTCATAATGGTCGATGATGTCATAATGGGTCGATGATGTCATAATGGGTCGATGATGTCATAATGGGTCGATGATGTCATAATGGTCGATGATGTCATAATGGGTCGATGATGTCATAATGTGTCGATGATGTCATAATGGTCGATGATGTCATAATGGGTCGATGATGTCATTATGGGTCGATGATGTCATAATGGGTCGATGATGTCATAATGGGTCGATGATGTCATAATGGGTCGATGATGTCATAATGACCGATGATGTCATAATAGGTCGATGATGTCATAATGGTCGATGATGTCATAATGGGTCGATGATGTCATAATGGGTCGATGATGTCATAGTGGTCGATGATGTCATAATGGCCGATGATGTCAAATGGTCGATGATTTCATAATCGGTCGATGATGTCATAATGGGTCGATGATGTCATAATGGGTCGATGATGTCATAATGGGTCGATGTCATAATGGTCGATGATGTCATAATCGGTCGATGATGTCATAATGGGTCGATGATGTCATAATGGTCGAAGATGTCATAATGGGTCGATGATGTCATAATGGTCGATGATGTTATAATGGGTCGATGATGTCATAATGGGTCAATGATGTCATAATGGGTCGATGATGTCATAATGGTCGATGATGTCATAATGGTCGATGATGTCATAATGGGTCGATGATGTCATATGGGTCGATAATGTCATAATGGTCGATAATGTCATAATGGGTCGATGATGTCATAATGGGTCGATGATGTCATAATGGGTCGATGATGTCATAATAATCGATGATGTCATAATGGTCGATGATGTCATAATGGGTCGATGATGTCATAATGGTCGATGATGTCATAATGGGTCGATGATGTCATAATGACCGATGTCATAATGGGTCGATGATGTCATAATGGGTCGATGATGTCATAATGGGTCGATGAAGTCATAATGGTCGATGATGTCATAATGGTCGATGATGTTATAATGGGTCGATGATGTCATAATGGGTCGATGATGTCATAATGGTCGATGATGTCATAATGGGTCGATGATGTCATAATGGGTCGATGATGTCATAATGGTCGATGATGTCATAATGGTCGATGTCATAATGGGTCGATGATGTCATAATGGGTCGATGATGTCATATTAGTCGATGATGTCATAATGGGTCGATGATGTCATAATGGTCGATGATGTCATAATGGGTCTATGATGTCATTAAGGGTCGATGATGTCATAATGGTCGATGATGTCATAATGGTTGATGATGTCATAATGAGTCGATGATGTCATAATGGATCGATGATATCATAATGGTCGATGATGTCATAATAGTCGATGATGTCATAATGGGTCGATGATGTCATAATGGTCGATGATGTAATAATGGGTCGATGATGTCATAATGGGTCGATGATGTCATAATGGCTGATGATGTCATAATGGGTCGATGATGTCATAGTGGTCGATGATGTCATAGTGGTCGATGTCATAATGGCCGATGATGTCATAATGGCCGATGATGTCATAATGGGTCGATGATGTCATAATGGGTCGATGATGTCATAATGGGTCGATGATGTCATAATGGGTCGATGATGTCATAATGGGTCGACGATGTAATAATGGTCGATGATGTCATAATGGGTCGATGATGTCATAATGGGTCGCTGATGTCATAAGGGGTCGATGATGTCATAATGGGTCGATGATGTCATAATGGTCGATGATGTCATAATGGGTCGATGATGTCATAATGGGTCGATGATGTCATAGTGGTCGATGATGTCATAATGGCCGATGATGTCATAATGGTCGATGATTTCATAATGGTCGATGATGTCATAATGGGTCGATGATGTCATATTGGGTCGATGATGTCATAATGGGTCGATGATGTCATAATGGGTCGATGATGTCATAATGGGTCGATGATGTCATAATGGGTCGACGATGTAATAATGGTCGATGATGTCATAATGGGTCGCTGATGTCATAAAGGGTCGATGATGTCATAATGGGTCGATGATGTCATAATGGTCGATGATGTCATAATGGGTCGATGATGTCATAATGGGTCGATGATGTCATAATGACCGATGATGTCATAATGGGTCGATGACGTCATAATGGGTCGCTGATGTCATAAAGGGTCGATGATGTCATAATGGTCTGATGTCATAATGGGTCGATGATGTCATAATGGGTTGATGATGTCATAATGGTCGATGATGTCATAATGGATCGATGATGTCATAATGGATCGATGATGTCATAATGGGTCGATGATGTCATAATGGTCGATGATGTCATAATGGGTCGATGATGTCATAATGGTCGATGATGTCATAATGGGTCGATGATGTCATAAAGGCCGATGATGTCATAATGGGTCGATGATGTCATAATGGTCGATGATGTCATAATGGGTCGATGATGTCATAATGGGTCGATGATGTCATAATGGTCGATGATGTCATAATGGCTCGATGATGTCATAATGGTCAATGATGTCATAATGGTCGATGATGTCATAATGTTCGATGATGTCATAATCGGTCGATGATGTCATAATGGTCGATGATGTTATAATAGGTCGATGATGTCATAATGGGTCGATGATGTCATAATGGGTCGATGATGTCCTAATGGGTCGATGATGTCATTATGGGTCGATGATGTCATAATGGTTCGATGATGTCATAATGGTCGATGATGTCATTATGGGTCGATGATGTCATAATGGTCGATGATGTCATAATTGGTCGATGATGTCATTATGGGTCGATGATGTCATAATGGGTCGATGATGTCATAATGGGTCGATGATGTCATAATGGGTCGATGATGTCATAATGACCGATGATTTCATAATAGGTCGATGATGTCATAATGGTCGATGATGTCATAATGGGTCGATGATGTCATAATGGGTCGATGATGTCATAGTGGTCGATGATGTCATAATGGCCGATGATGTCATAATGGTCGATGATTTCGAAATGGTCGATGATGTCATAATGGGTCGATGATGTCATAATGGGTCGATGATGTCATAATGGGTCGATGATGTCATAATGGGTCGATGATGTCATAATGACCGATTATGTCATAATGGGTCGATGATGTCATAATAGGTCGATGATGTCATAATGGGTCGATGATGTCATAAAGGCCGATGATGTCATAATGGGTCGATGATGTCATAATGGTCGATGATGTCATAATGGGTCGATGATGTCATAATGGTCAATGATGTCATAATGGTCGATGATGTCATAATGTTCGATGATGTCATAATCGGTCGATGATGTCATAATGGTCGATGATGTTATAATAGGTCGATGATGTCATAATGGGTCGATGATGTCATAATGGGTCGATGATGTCATAATGGTCGATGATGTCATAATGGCCGATGATGTCATAATGGGTCGATGATGTCATAATGGGTCGATGATGTCATAAAGGCCGATGATGTCATAATGGTGGATGATGTCATAATGGTGGATGATGTCATAATGGGTCGATGATGTCATAATGGGTCGATGATGTCATAATGGTCGATGATGTCATAATGGGTCGATGATGTCATAATGGGTCGATGATGTCATAATGGTCGATGATGTCATAATGGGTCGATGATGTCATAATGTGTCGATGATGTCATAATGGGTCGATGATGTCATAATGGTCGATGATGTCATTATGAATCGATGATGTCATAATGGGTCGATGATGTCATAATGGTCGATGATGTCATAATGGTCGATGATGGCATAATGGGTCGATGATGTCATAATGGGTCGATGATGTCATAATGGGTCGATGATGTCATAATGGTCGATGATGTCATAATGGGTCGATGATGTCATAATGGGTCGATGATGTCATAGTGGTCGATGATGTCATAATGGCCGATGATGTCATAATGGTCGATGATTTAATAATGGTCGATGATGTCATAATGGGTCGATGATGTCATAATGGGTCGATGATGTCATAATGGGTCGATGATGTCATAATGACCGATTATGTCATAATGGGTCGATGATGTCATAATGGGTCGATGATGTCATAATGGGTCGATGATGTCATAAAGGCCGATGATGTCATAATGGGTCGATGATGTCATAGTGGTCGATGATGTCATAATGGGTCGATGATGTCATAATGGTCAATGATGTCATAATGGTCGATGATGTCATAATGTTCGATGATGTCATAATCGGTCGATGATGTCATAAAGGTCGATGATGTTATAATAGGTCGATGATGTCATAATGGGTCGATGATGTCATAATGGGTCGATGATGTCATAATGGGTCGATGATGTCATTATGGGTCGATGATGTCATAATGGGTCGATGATGTCATAATGGCTGATGATGTCATAATGGGTCGATGATGTCATAATGGGTCGATGATGTCATAATGGATCGATGATGTCATAATGGGTCGATGAAGTCATAATGGTCGATGATGTCATAATGGTCGATGATGTCATAATGGGTCGATGATGTCATAAAGGCCGATGATGTCATAATGGGTCGATGATGTCATAATGGTCGATGATGTCATAATGGGTCGATGATGTCATAATGGTCGATGATGTCATAATGGTCGATGATGTCATAATGTTCGATGATGTCATAATCGGTCGATGATGTCATAATGGTCGATGATGTTATAATAGGTCGATGATGTCATAATGGGTCGATGATGTCATAATGGGTCGATGATGTCATAATGGGTTGATGATGTCATTATGGGTCGATGATGTCATAATGGGTCGATAATGTCATAATGGCTGATGATATCATAATGGGTCGATGATGTCATAGTGGTCGATGATGTCATAGTGGTCGATGATGTCATAATGGCCGATGATGTCATAATGGTCGATGATGTCATAATGGGTCGATTATGTCATAGTGGGTCGATGATGTCATAATGGGTCGATGATGTCATAATGGGTCGATGATGTCATAATGGGTCGATGATGTCATAATGGGTCGCTGATGTCATAAAGGGTCGATGATGTCATAATGGGTCGATGATGTCATAATGGTCGATGATGTCATAATGGGTCGATGATGTCATAATGGGTCGATGATGTCATAATGGGTCGATGATGTCATAATGGCTGATGATGTCATAATGGGTCGATGATTTCATAGTGGTCGATGATGTCATAATGGCCAATGATGTCATAATGGTCGATGATTTCATAATGGTCGATGATGTCATAATGGGTCGATGATGTCATAATGGGTCGATGATGTCATAATGGGTCGATGATGTCATAATGGGTCGATGATGTCATAATGGGTCGATGATGTCATAATGACCGATGATGTCATAATGGGTCGATGATGTCATAATAGGTCGATGATGTCATAATGGTCGATGATGTCATAATGGGTCGATGATGTCATAATGGGTCGATGATGTCATAATGGGTCGCTGATGTCATAAAGGGTCGATGATGTCATAATGGTCGATGATGTCATAATGGGTCGATGATGTCATAATGGGTCGATGATGTCATAATGGTCGATGATGTCATAATGGGTCGATGATGTCATAATGGATCGATGATGTCATAATGGGTTGATGATGTCATAATGGTCGATGATGTCATAATGGTCGATGATGTCATAATGGGTCGATGATGTCATAATGGGTCGATGATGTCATAAAGGCCGATGATGTCATAATGGGTCGATGATGTCATAATGGTCGATGATGTCATAATGGGTCGATGATGTCATAATGGGTCGATGATGTCATAATGGGTCGATGATGTCATAATGGGTCGATGATGTCATTATGGGTCGATGATGTCATAATGGGTCGATGATGTCATAATGGCTGATGATGTCATAATGGGTCGATGATGTCATAGTGGTCGATGATGTCATAGTGGTCGATGATGTCATAATGGCCGATGATGTCATAATGGTCGATGATGTCATAATGGGTCGATGATGTCATAGTGGGTCGATGATGTCATAATGGGTCGATGATGTCATAATGGGTCGATGACGTCATAATGGGTCGCTGATGTCATAAAGGGTCGATGATGTCATAATGGTCTGATGACATAATGGGTCGATGATGTCATAATGGGTTGATGATGTCATAATGGTCGATGATGTCATAATGGATTGATGATGTCATAATGGATCGATGATGTCATAATGGGTCGATGATGTCATAATGGTCGATGATGTCATAATGGGTCGATGATGTCATAATGGTCGATGATGTCATAATGGGTCGATGATGTCATAAAGGCCGATGATGTCATAATGGGTCGATGATGTCATAATGGTCGATGATGTCATAATGGGTCGATGATGTCATAATGTGTCGATGATGTCATAATGGTCGATGATGTCATAATGGGTCGATGATGTCATAATGGTCAATGATGTCATAATGGTCGATGATGTCATAATGTTCGATGATGTCATAATCGGTCGATGATGTCATAATGGTCGATGATGTTATAATAGGTCGATGATGTCATAATGGGTCGATGATGTCATAAAGGGTCGATGATGTCATAATGGGTCGATGACATCATCGACCCATTATGACATCATCGACCCATTATGACATCATCGACCCATTATGACATCATCTACCCATTATGACATCATCGACCCACTATGACATCATCGACCCATTATGACATCATCGACCATTATGACATCATCGGCATGTCAAACTAATTTGATCAGCTTCTATGAAGAGGTAAGTTCAAGTCTGGACCAGGGAAATGCAGTGGATGTTGTGTATATGGACTTTTCAAAAGCTTTTGATACGATGCCACACAAAAGGTTGGTACAGAAAATGAGAATAATGGGGATAGGGGAAAATATGTGTAACTGGGTTAAAAACTGGCTCAGTGATAGGAAACAAAGGGTGGTTATTAATGGTACGTACTCGGACTGGGTCTCAGTTCATAGTGGGGTACCACAGGGGTCAGTATTGGGCCCGCTTCTTTTCAACATATTTATAAATGACCTTGTTGGGGGCATGCAGAGTAGAATTTCAATATTTGCAGATGATACTAAACTCTGCAGGGTAATCAATATAGAGGAGGATAATTTTATATTACAGGGAGATTTATGTAAATTGGAGGATTGGGCTGAGAAGTGGCAATTGAAGTTTAATGTAGATAAATGTAAGGTCATGCACTTGGGTAGAGGAAATAACATTTATGATTATGTACTTAATTGTAGAACACTGGGTAAAACAGACACAGAAAAAGACTTGGGTGTATGGGTGGATGGTAAACTTCACTTTAGTGGACAGTGTCAGGCAGCTGCTGCCAGGGCTAATAAAATAATGGGATGTATTAAAAGAGGTATAAGTGTTCATGAAAAAAATATAGTTCTACCTCTGTACAAGTCACTAGTGCGACCGCACTTAGAATACTGTGTACAATTCTGGTCACCGATATATAAGAAGGACATAGCTGAACTGGAGAGGGTGCAGAGAAGAGCGACCAAGATTATTAGAGGAATGGGTGGGCTGCAATACCAAGACAGGTTATTAAACTTGGGGTTATTTAGTTTGGAAAAACGAAGGCTTAGGGGAGATCTAATCACAATGTATAAATATATTAGGGGACAGTACAGAGACCTTTCCAAAGATCTTTTTACACCTAGGCCTGCGACTGGAACACGGGGGCATCCGCTACGTCTTGAGGAAAGAAGGTTTAATCATAATCACAGACGAGGATTCTTTACTGTACGAGCAGTGAGACTATGGAACTCTCTGCCGCATGATGTTGTAATGAGTGATTCACTACTAACATTTAAGCAGAGCCTGGATGCCTTTCTAGAAAAATTTAATATTACCAGTTATGTATATTAGATTTTATGACAGGGTATTGATCCAGGGAACTAGTCTGATTGCCGGATGTGGAGTCAGGAAGGAAATTTTTTCCCCATTGGAACTTGTTTGCCACATTGGGGTTTTTTTTGCCTTCCTCTGGATCAACATGTTAGGCTACAGGTTGAACTAGATGGACTTAGAGTCTCCCTTCAACCTTAAAAACTATGATACTATGTCATAATGGTCGATGATGTCATAATGGGTCGATGATGTCATAATGGGTCGATGATGTCATAATGGGTCGATGATGTCATAATGGCTGATGATGTCATAATGGGTCGATGATGTCATAGTGGTCGATAATGTCATAATGGCCGATGATGTCATAATGGTCGATGATTTCATAATGGTCGATGATGTCATAATGGGTCGATGATGTCATAATGGGTCGATGATGTCATAATGGGTCGATGATGTCATAATGGGTCGATGATGTCATAATGACCGATGATGTCATAATGGGTCGATGATGTCATAATGGTCGATGATGTCATAATGGGTCGATGATGTCATAATGGGTCGATGATGTCATAATGGGTCGCTGATGTCATAAAGGGTCGATGATGTCATAATGGTCGATGATGTCATAATGGGTCGATGATGTCATAATGGGTCGATGATGTCATAATGGTCGATGATGTCATAATGGGTCGATGATGTCATAATGGATCGATGATGTCATAATGGGTCGATGATGTCATAATGGTCGATGATGTCATAATGGTCGATGATGTCATAATGGGTCGATGATGTCATAATGGGTCGATGATGTCATAAAGGCCGATGATGTCATAATGGGTCGATGATGTCATAATGGTCGATGATGTCATAATGGGTCGATGATGTCATAATGGTCGATGATGTCATAATGGGTCGATGATGTCATAATGGGTCGATGATGTCATAATGGGTCGATGATGTCATAATGGTCGATGATGTCATAATGGGTCGATGATGTCATAATGTGTCGATGATGTCATAATGGTCGATGATGTCATAATGGGTCGATGATGTCATTATGGGTCGATGATGTCATAATGGGTCGATGATGTCATAATGGGTCGATGATGTCATAATGGGTCGATGATGTCATAATGACCGATGATGTCATAATAGGTCGATGATGTCATAATGGTCGATGATGTCATAATGGGTCGATGATGTCATAATGGGTCGATGATGTCATAGTGGTCGATGATGTCATAATGGCCGATGATGTCAAATGGTCGATGATTTCATAATCGGTCGATGATGTCATAATGGGTCGATGATGTCATAATGGGTCGATGATGTCATAATGGGACGATGTCATAATGGTCGATGATGTCATAATCGGTCGATGATGTCATAATGGGTCGATGATGTCATAATGGTCGAAGATGTCATAATGGGTCGATGATGTCATAATGGTCGATGATGTTATAATGGGTCGATGATGTCATAATGGGTCAATGATGTCATAATGGGTCGATGATGTCATAATGGTCGATGATGTCATAATGGTCGATGATGTCATAATGGTCGATGATGTCATAATGGGTCGATGATGTCATATGGGTCGATAATGTCATAATGGTCGATAATGTCATAATGGGTCGATGATGTCATAATGGGTCGATGATGTCATAATGGGTCGATGATGTCATAATAATCGATGATGTCATAATGGTCGATGATGTCATAATGGGTCGATGATGTCATAATGGTCGATGATGTCATAATGGGTCGATGATGTCATAATGACCGATGTCATAATGGGTCGATGATGTTATAATGGGTCAATGATGTCATAATGGGTCGATTATGTCATAATGACCGATGTCATAATGGGTCGATGATGTCATAATGGGTCGATGATGTCATAATGGGTCGATGATGTCATAATGGGTCGATGATGTCATAATGGTCGATCATGTCATAATGGTCGATGATGTCATAATGGTCGATGATGTCATAATGGGTCGATGATGTCATAATGGGTCGATGATGTCATAATGGTCGATGATGTCATAATGGTCGATGTCATAATAGGTCGATGATGTCATAATGGGTCGATGATGTCATAATGGGTCGATGATGTCATAATGGGTCGATGATGTCATTATGGGTCAATGATGTCATAATGGGTCGATGATGTCATAATGGGTCAATGAAGTTATAATGGTCGATGATGTCATAATGGTCGATGATGTCATAATGGGTCGATGATGTCATAATGGGTCGATGATGTCATAATGACCGATGATGTCATAATGGGTCGATGATGTCATAATGGTCGATGATGTCATTAAGGGTCGATGATGTCATAATGGTCGATGATGTCATAATGGTTGATGATGTCATAATGAGTCGATGATGTCATAATGGGTCGATGATGTCATAATGGGTCGATGATGTCATAGTGGTCGATGATGTCATAGTGGTCGATGTCATAATGGCCGATGATGTCATAATGGTCGATGATGTCATAATGGGTCGATGATGTCATAATGGGTCGATGATGTCATAATGGGTCGATGATGTCATAATGGGTCGATGATGTCATAATGGGTCGACGATGTAATAATGGTCGATGATGTCATAATGGGTCGATGATGTCATAATGGGTCGCTGATGTCATAAAGGGTCGATGATGTCATAATGGGTCGATGATGTCATAATGGTCGATGATGTCATAATGGGTCGATGATGTCATAATGGGTCGATGATGTCATAATGGCTGATGATGTCATAATGGGTCGATGATGTCATAGTGGTCGATGAAGTCATAATGGCCGATGATGTCATAATGGTCGATGATGTCATAATGGGTCGATGATGTCATAATGGGTCGATGATGTCATAATGGGTCGATGATGTCATAATGGGTCGCTGATGTCATAAAGGGTCGATGATGTCATAATGGTCGATGATGTCATAATGGGTCGATGATGTCATAATGGGTTGATGATGTCATAATGGTCGATGATGTCATAATGGGTCGATGATGTCATAATGGATCGATGATGTCATAATGGGTCGATCATGTCATAATGGTCGATGATGTCATAATGGTCGATGATGTCATAATGGGTCGATGATGTCATAATGGGTCGATGATGTCATAAAGGCCGATGATGTCATAATGGGTCGATGATGTCATAATGGTCGATGATGTCATAATGGGTCGATGATGTCATAATGGGTCGATGATGTCATAATGGTCGATGATGTCATAATGGGTCGATGATGTCATAATGGGTCGATGATGTCATAATGGGTCGATGATGTCATAATGGTCGATGATGTCATAATGGGTCGATGATGTCATAATGTGTCGATGATGTCATAATGGGTCGATGATGTCATAATGGTCGATGATGTCATTATGAATCGATGATGTCTTAATGGGTCGATGATGTCATAATGGTCGATGATGTCATAATGGTCGATGATGTCATAATGGGTCGATGATGTCTTAATGGGTCGATGATGTCATAATGGTCGATGATGTCATAATGGGTCGATGATGTCATAATGGGTCGATGATGTCATAATGGGTCGATGATGTCATAATGGTCGATGATGTCATAATGGATCGATGATGTCATAATGGGTCGATGATGTCATAATGGTCGATGATGTCATAATGGGTCGATGATGTCATAATGGATGATGATGTCATAATGGTCGATGATGTCATAATGGGTGAATGATGTCATAATGGTCGATAATGTCATAATGGTCGATGATGTCATAATGGTCAATGATGTCATAATGGTCGATGATGTCATAATGTTCGATGATGTCATAATCGGTCGATGATGTCATAATGGTCGATGATGTTATAATAGTTCGATGATGTCATAATGGGTCGATGATGTCATAATGGGTCGATGATGTCATAATGGGTCGATGATGTCATTATGGGTCGATGATGTCATAATGGGTCGATGATGTCATAATGGTCGATGATGTCATTATGGGTCGATGATGTCATAATGGGTCGATGATGTCATAATGGATCGATTATGTCATAATGGGTCGATGAAGTCATAATGGTCGATGATGTCATAATGGTCGATGATGTTATAATGGGTCGATGATGTCATAATGGGTCGATGATGTCATAATGGTCGATGATGTCATAATGGGTCGATGATGTCATAATGGGTCGATGATGTCATAATGGTCGATGATGTCATAATGGTCGATGTCATAATGGGTCGATGATGTCATAATGGGTCGATGATGTCATATTAGTCGATGATGTCATAATGGGTCGATGATGTCATAATGGTCGATGATGTCATAATGGGTCTATGATGTCATTAAGGGTCAATGATGTCATAATGGTCGATGATGTCATAATGGTTGATGATGTCATAATGAGTCGATGATGTCATAATGGATCGATGATATCATAATGGTCGATGATGTCATAATAGTCGATGATGTCATAATGGGTCGATGATGTCATAATGGTCGATGATGTAATAATGGGTCGATGATGTCATAATGGGTCGATGATGTCATAATGGCTGATGATGTCATAATGGGTCGATGATGTCATAGTGGTCGATGATGTCATAGTGGTCGATGTCATAATGGCCGATGATGTCATAATGGCCGATGATGTCATAATGGGTCGATGATGTCATAATGGGTCGATGATGTCATAATGGGTCGATGATGTCATAATGGGTCGATGATGTCATAATGGGTCGACGATGTAATAATCGTCGATGATGTCATAATGGGTCGATGATGTCATAATGGGTCGCTGATGTCATAAAGGGTCGATGATGTCATAATGGGTCGATGATGTCATAATGGTCGATGATGTCATAATGGGTCGATGATGTCATAATGGGTCGATGATGTCATAGTGGTCGATGATGTCATAATGGCCGATGATGTCATAATGGTCGATGATTTCATAATGGTCGATGATGTCATAATGGGTCGATGATGTCATATTGGGTCGATGATGTCATAATGGGTCGATGATGTCATAATGGGTCGATGATGTCATAATGGGTCGATGATGTCATAATGGGTCGACGATGTAATATTGGTCGATGATGTCATAATGGGTCGCTGATGTCATAAAGGGTCGATGATGTCATAATGGGTCGATGATGTCATAATGGTCGATGATGTCATAACGGGTCGATGATGTCATAATGGGTCGATGATGTCATAATGACCGATGATGTCATAATGGGTCGATGACGTCATAATGGGTCGCTGATGTCATAAAGGGTCGATGATGTCATAATGGTCTGATGTCATAATGGGTCGATGATGTCATAATGGGTTGATGATGTCATAATGGTCGATGATGTCATAATGGATCGATGATGTCATAATGGATCGATGATGTCATAATGGGTCGATGATGTCATAATGGTCGATGATGTCATAATGGGTCGATGATGTCATAATGGTCGATGATGTCATAATGGGTCGATGATGTCATAAAGGCCGATGATGTCATAATGGGTCGATGATGTCATAATGGTCGATGATGTCATAATGGGTCGATGATGTCATAATGGGTCGATGATGTCATAATGGTCGATGATGTCATAATGGTCGATGATGTCATAATGGCCGATGATGTCATAATGGGTCGATGATGTCATAATGGGTCGATGATGTCATAAAGGCCGATGATGTCATAATGGTGGATGATGTCATAATGGTGGATGATGTCATAATGGGTCGATGATGTCATAATGGGTCGATGATGTCATAATGGTCGATGATGTCATAATGGGTCGATGATGTCATAATGGGTCGATGATGTCATAATGGTCGATGATGTCATAATGGGTCGATGATGTCATAATGTGTCGATGATGTCATAATGGGTCGATGATGTCATAATGGTCGATGATGTCATTATGAATCGATGATGTCATAATGGGTCGATGATGTCATAATGGTCGATGATGTCATAATGGTCGATGATGGCATAATGGGTCGATGATGTCATAATGGGTCGATGATGTCATAATGGGTCGATGATGTCATAATGGTCGATGATGTCATAATGGGTCGATGATGTCATAATGGGTCGATGATGTCATAGTGGTCGATGATGTCATAATGGCCGATGATGTCATAATGGTCGATGATTTAATAATGGTCGATGATGTCATAATGGGTCGATGATGTCATAATGGGTCGATGATGTCATAATGGGTCGATGATGTCATAATGACCGATTATGTCATAATGGGTCGATGATGTCATAATGGGTCGATGATGTCATAATGGGTCGATGATGTCATAAAGGCCGATGATGTCATAATGGGTCGATGATGTCATAGTGGTCGATGATGTCATAATGGGTCGATGATGTCATAATGGTCAATGATGTCATAATGGTCGATGATGTCATAATGTTCGATGATGTCATAATCGGTCGATGATGTCATAAAGGTCGATGATGTTATAATAGGTCGATGATGTCATAATGGGTCGATGGTGTCATAATGGGTCGATGATGTCATAATGGGTCGATGATGTCATTATGGGTCGATGATGTCATAATGGGTCGATGATGTCATAATGGCTGATGATGTCATAATGGGTCGATGATGTCATAATGGGTCGATGATGTCATAATGGATCGATGATGTCATAATGGGTCGATGAAGTCATAATGGTCGATGATGTCATAATGGTCGATGATGTCATAATGGGTCGATGATGTCATAAAGGCCGATGATGTCATAATGGGTCGATGATGTCATAATGGTCGATGATGTCATAATGGGTCGATGATGTCATAATGGTCGATGATGTCATAATGGTCGATGATGTCATAATGTTCGATGATGTCATAATCGGTCGATGATGTCATAATGGTCGATGATGTTATAATAGGTCGATGATGTCATAATGGGTCGATGATGTCATAATGGGTCGATGATGTCATAATGGGTTGATGATGTCATTATGGGTCGATGATGTCATAATGGGTCGATAATGTCATAATGGCTGATGATATCATAATGGGTCGATGATGTCATAGTGGTCGATGATGTCATAGTGGTCGATGATGTCATAATGGCCGATGATGTCATAATGGTCGATGATGTCATAATGGGTCGATTATGTCATAGTGGGTCGATGATGTCATAATGGGTCGATGATGTCATAATGGGTCGATGATGTCATAATGGGTCGATGATGTCATAATGGGTCGCTGATGTCATAAAGGGTCGATGATGTCATAATGGGTCGATGATGTCATAATGGTCGATGATGTCATAATGGGTCGATGATGTCATAATGGGTCGATGATGTCATAATGGGTCGATGATGTCATAATGGCTGATGATGTCATAATGGGTCGATGATTTCATAGTGGTCGATGATGTCATAATGGCCAATGATGTCATAATGGTCGATGATTTCATAATGGTCGATGATGTCATAATGGGTCGATGATGTCATAATGGGTCGATGATGTCATAATGGGTCGATGATGTCATAATGGGTCGATGATGTCATAATGACCGATGATGTCATAATGGGTCGATGATGTCATAATAGGTCGATGATGTCATAATGGTCGATGATGTCATAATGGGTCGATGATGTCATAATGGGTCGATGATGTCATAATGGGTCGCTGATGTCATAAAGGGTCGATGATGTCATAATGGTCGATGATGTCATAATGGGTCGATGATGTCATAATGGGTCGATGATGTCATAATGGTCGATGATGTCATAATGGGTCGATGATGTCATAATGGATCGATGATGTCATAATAGGTTGATGATGTCATAATGGTCGATGATGTCATAATGGTCGATGATGTCATAATGGGTCGATGATGTCATAATGGGTCGATGATGTCATAAAGGCCGATGATGTCATAATGGGTCGATGATGTCATAATGGTCGATGATGTCATAATGGGTCGATGATGTCATAATGGGTCGATGATGTCATAATGGGTCGATGATGTCATAATGGGTCGATGATGTCATTATGGGTCGATGATGTCATAATGGGTCGATGATGTCATAATGGCTGATGATGTCATAATGGGTCGATGATGTCATAGTGGTCGATGATGTCATAGTGGTCGATGATGTCATAATGGCCGATGATGTCATAATGGTCGATGATGTCATAATGGGTCGATGATGTCATAGTGGGTCGATGATGTCATAATGGGTCGATGATGTCATAATGGGTCGATGACGTCATAATGGGTCGCTGATGTCATAAAGGGTCGATGATGTCATAATGGTCTGATGACATAATGGGTCGATGATGTCATAATGGGTTGATGATGTCATAATGGTCGATGATGTCATAATGGATTGATGATGTCATAATGGATCGATGATGTCATAATGGGTCGATGATGTCATAATGGTCGATGATGTCATAATGGGTCGATGATGTCATAATGGTCGATGATGTCATAATGGGTCGATGATGTCATAAAGGCCGATGATGTCATAATGGGTCGATGATGTCATAATGGTCGATGATGTCATAATGGGTCGATGATGTCATAATGTGTCGATGATGTCATAATGGTCGATGATGTCATAATGGGTCGATGATGTCATAATGGTCAATGATGTCATAATGGTCGATGATGTCATAATGTTCGATGATGTCATAATCGGTCGATGATGTCATAATGGTCGATGATGTTATAATAGGTCGATGATGTCATAATGGGTCGATGATGTCATAAAGGGTCGATGATGTCATAATGGGTCGATGACATCATCGACCCATTATGACATCATCGACCCATTATGACATCATCGACCCATTATGACATCATCTACCCATTATGACATCATCGACCCACTATGACATCATCGACCCATTATGACATCATCGACCATTATGACATCATCGGCATGTCAAACTAATTTGATCAGCTTCTATGAAGAGGTAAGTTCAAGTCTGGACCAGGGAAATGCAGTGGATGTTGTGTATATGGACTTTTCAAAAGCTTTTGATACGATGCCACACAAAAGGTTGGTACAGAAAATGAGAATAATGGGGATAGGGGAAAATATGTGTAACTGGGTTAAAAACTGGCTCAGTGATAGGAAACAAAGGGTGGTTATTAATGGTACGTACTCGGACTGGGTCTCAGTTCATAGTGGGGTACCACAGGGGTCAGTATTGGGCCCGCTTCTTTTCAACATATTTATAAATGACCTTGTTGGGGGCATGCAGAGTAGAATTTCAATATTTGCAGATGATACTAAACTCTGCAGGGTAATCAATATAGAGGAGGATAATTTTATATTACAGGGAGATTTATGTAAATTGGAGGATTGGGCTGAGAAGTGGCAATTGAAGTTTAATGTAGATAAATGTAAGGTCATGCACTTGGGTAGAGGAAATAACATTTATGATTATGTACTTAATTGTAGAACACTGGGTAAAACAGACACAGAAAAAGACTTGGGTGTATGGGTGGATGGTAAACTTCACTTTAGTGGACAGTGTCAGGCAGCTGCTGCCAGGGCTAATAAAATAATGGGATGTATTAAAAGAGGTATAAGTGTTCATGAAAAAAATATAGTTCTACCTCTGTACAAGTCACTAGTGCGACCGCACTTAGAATACTGTGTACAATTCTGGTCACCGATATATAAGAAGGACATAGCTGAACTGGAGAGGGTGCAGAGAAGAGCGACCAAGATTATTAGAGGAATGGGTGGGCTGCAATACCAAGACAGGTTATTAAACTTGGGGTTATTTAGTTTGGAAAAACGAAGGCTTAGGGGAGATCTAATCACAATGTATAAATATATTAGGGGACAGTACAGAGACCTTTCCAAAGATCTTTTTACACCTAGGCCTGCGACTGGAACACGGGGGCATCCGCTACGTCTTGAGGAAAGAAGGTTTAATCATAATCACAGACGAGGATTCTTTACTGTACGAGCAGTGAGACTATGGAACTCTCTGCCGCATGATGTTGTAATGAGTGATTCACTACTAACATTTAAGCAGAGCCTGGATGCCTTTCTAGAAAAATTTAATATTACCAGTTATGTATATTAGATTTTATGACAGGGTATTGATCCAGGGAACTAGTCTGATTGCCGGATGTGGAGTCAGGAAGGAAATTTTTTCCCCATTGGAACTTGTTTGCCACATTGGGGTTTTTTTTGCCTTCCTCTGGATCAACATGTTAGGCTACAGGTTGAACTAGATGGACTTAGAGTCTTCCTTCAACCTTAAAAACTATGATACTATGTCATAATGGTCGATGATGTCATAATGGGTCGATGATGTCATAATGGGTCGATGATGTCATAATGGGTCGATGATGTCATAATGGCTGATGATGTCATAATGGGTCGATGATGTCATAGTGGTCGATAATGTCATAATGGCCGATGATGTCATAATGGTCGATGATTTCATAATGGTCGATGATGTCATAATGGGTCGATGATGTCATAATGGGTCGATGATGTCATAATGGGTCGATGATGTCATAATGGGTCGATGATGTCATAATGACCGATGATGTCATAATGGGTCGATGATGTCATAATGGTCGATGATGTCATAATGGGTCGATGATGTCATAATGGGTCGATGATGTCATAATGGGTCGCTGATGTCATAAAGGGTCGATGATGTCATAATGGTCGATGATGTCATAATGGGTCGATGATGTCATAATGGGTCGATGATGTCATAATGGTCGATGATGTCATAATGGGTCGATGATGTCATAATGGATCGATGATGTCATAATGGGTCGATGATGTCATAATGGTCGATGATGTCATAATGGTCGATGATGTCATAATGGGTCGATGATGTCATAATGGGTCGATGATGTCATAAAGGCCGATGATGTCATAATGGGTCGATGATGTCATAATGGTCGATGATGTCATAATGGGTCGATGATGTCATAATGGTCGATGATGTCATAATGGGTCGATGATGTCATAATGGGTCGATGATGTCATAATGGGTCGATGATGTCATAATGGTCGATGATGTCATAATGGGTCGATGATGTCATAATGTGTCGATGATGTCATAATGGTCGATGATGTCATAATGGGTCGATGATGTCATTATGGGTCGATGATGTCATAATGGGTCGATGATGTCATAATGGGTCGATGATGTCATAATGGGTCGATGATGTCATAATGACCGATGATGTCATAATAGGTCGATGATGTCATAATGGTCGATGATGTCATAATGGGTCGATGATGTCATAATGGGTCGATGATGTCATAGTGGTCGATGATGTCATAATGGCCGATGATGTCAAATGGTCGATGATTTCATAATCGGTCGATGATGTCATAATGGGTCGATGATGTCATAATGGGTCGATGATGTCATAATGGGACGATGTCATAATGGTCGATGATGTCATAATCGGTCGATGATGTCATAATGGGTCGATGATGTCATAATGGTCGAAGATGTCATAATGGGTCGATGATGTCATAATGGTCGATGATGTTATAATGGGTCGATGATGTCATAATGGGTCAATGATGTCATAATGGGTCGATGATGTCATAATGGTCGATGATGTCATAATGGTCGATGATGTCATAATGGTCGATGATGTCATAATGGGTCGATGATGTCATATGGGTCGATAATGTCATAATGGTCGATAATGTCATAATGGGTCGATGATGTCATAATGGGTCGATGATGTCATAATGGGTCGATGATGTCATAATAATCGATGATGTCATAATGGTCGATGATGTCATAATGGGTCGATGATGTCATAATGGTCGATGATGTCATAATGGGTCGATGATGTCATAATGACCGATGTCATAATGGGTCGATGATGTTATAATGGGTCAATGATGTCATAATGGGTCGATTATGTCATAATGACCGATGTCATAATGGGTCGATGATGTCATAATGGGTCGATGATGTCATAATGGGTCGATGATGTCATAATGGGTCGATGATGTCATAATGGTCGATCATGTCATAATGGTCGATGATGTCATAATGGTCGATGATGTCATAATGGGTCGATGATGTCATAATGGGTCGATGATGTCATAATGGTCGATGATGTCATAATGGTCGATGTCATAATAGGTCGATGATGTCATAATGGGTCGATGATGTCATAATGGGTCGATGATGTCATAATGGGTCGATGATGTCATTATGGGTCAATGATGTCATAATGGGTCGATGATGTCATAATGGGTCAATGAAGTTATAATGGTCGATGATGTCATAATGGTCGATGATGTCATAATGGGTCGATGATGTCATAATGGGTCGATGATGTCATAATGACCGATGATGTCATAATGGGTCGATGATGTCATAATGGTCGATGATGTCATTAAGGGTCGATGATGTCATAATGGTCGATGATGTCATAATGGTTGATGATGTCATAATGAGTCGATGATGTCATAATGGGTCGATGATGTCATAATGGGTCGATGATGTCATAGTGGTCGATGATGTCATAGTGGTCGATGTCATAATGGCCGATGATGTCATAATGGCCGATGATGTCATAATGGGTCGATGATGTCATAATGGGTCGATGATGTCATAATGGGTCGATGATGTCATAATGGGTCGATGATGTCATAATGGGTCGACGATGTAATAATGGTCGATGATGTCATAATGGGTCGATGATGTCATAATGGGTCGCTGATGTCATAAAGGGTCGATGATGTCATAATGGGTCGATGATGTCATAATGGTCGATGATGTCATAATGGGTCGATGATGTCATAATGGGTCGATGATGTCATAATGGCTGATGATGTCATAATGGGTCGATGATGTCATAGTGGTCGATGAAGTCATAATGGCCGATGATGTCATAATGGTCGATGATGTCATAATGGGTCGATGATGTCATAATGGGTCGATGATGTCATAATGGGTCGATGATGTCATAATGGGTCGCTGATGTCATAAAGGGTCGATGATGTCATAATGGTCGATGATGTCATAATGGGTCGATGATGTCATAATGGGTTGATGATGTCATAATGGTCGATGATGTCATAATGGGTCGATGATGTCATAATGGATCGATGATGTCATAATGGGTCGATCATGTCATAATGGTCGATGATGTCATAATGGTCGATGATGTCATAATGGGTCGATGATGTCATAATGGGTCGATGATGTCATAAAGGCCGATGATGTCATAATGGGTCGATGATGTCATAATGGTCGATGATGTCATAATGGGTCGATGATGTCATAATGGGTCGATGATGTCATAATGGTCGATGATGTCATAATGGGTCGATGATGTCATAATGGGTCGATGATGTCATAATGGGTCGATGATGTCATAATGGTCGATGATGTCATAATGGGTCGATGATGTCATAATGTGTCGATGATGTCATAATGGGTCGATGATGTCATAATGGTCGATGATGTCATTATGAATCGATGATGTCTTAATGGGTCGATGATGTCATAATGGTCGATGATGTCATAATGGTCGATGATGTCATAATGGGTCGATGATGTCTTAATGGGTCGATGATGTCATAATGGTCGATGATGTCATAATGGGTCGATGATGTCATAATGGGTCGATGATGTCATAATGGGTCGATGATGTCATAATGGTCGATGATGTCATAATGGATCGATGATGTCATAATGGGTCGATGATGTCATAATGGTCGATGATGTCATAATGGGTCGATGATGTCATAATGGATGATGATGTCATAATGGTCGATGATGTCATAATGGGTGAATGATGTCATAATGGTCGATAATGTCATAATGGTCGATGATGTCATAATGGTCAATGATGTCATAATGGTCGATGATGTCATAATGTTCGATGATGTCATAATCGGTCGATGATGTCATAATGGTCGATGATGTTATAATAGTTCGATGATGTCATAATGGGTCGATGATGTCATAATGGGTCGATGATGTCATAATGGGTCGATGATGTCATTATGGGTCGATGATGTCATAATGGGTCGATGATGTCATAATGGTCGATGATGTCATTATGGGTCGATGATGTCATAATGGGTCGATGATGTCATAATGGATCGATTATGTCATAATGGGTCGATGAAGTCATAATGGTCGATGATGTCATAATGGTCGATGATGTTATAATGGGTCGATGATGTCATAATGGGTCGATGATGTCATAATGGTCGATGATGTCATAATGGGTCGATGATGTCATAATGGGTCGATGATGTCATAATGGTCGATGATGTCATAATGGTCGATGTCATAATGGGTCGATGATGTCATAATGGGTCGATGATGTCATATTAGTCGATGATGTCATAATGGGTCGATGATGTCATAATGGTCGATGATGTCATAATGGGTCTATGATGTCATTAAGGGTCAATGATGTCATAATGGTCGATGATGTCATAATGGTTGATGATGTCATAATGAGTCGATGATGTCATAATGGATCGATGATATCATAATGGTCGATGATGTCATAATAGTCGATGATGTCATAATGGGTCGATGATGTCATAATGGTCGATGATGTAATAATGGGTCGATGATGTCATAATGGGTCGATGATGTCATAATGGCTGATGATGTCATAATGGGTCGATGATGTCATAGTGGTCGATGATGTCATAGTGGTCGATGTCATAATGGCCGATGATGTCATAATGGCCGATGATGTCATAATGGGTCGATGATGTCATAATGGGTCGATGATGTCATAATGGGTCGATGATGTCATAATGGGTCGATGATGTCATAATGGGTCGACGATGTAATAATCGTCGATGATGTCATAATGGGTCGATGATGTCATAATGGGTCGCTGATGTCATAAAGGGTCGATGATGTCATAATGGGTCGATGATGTCATAATGGTCGATGATGTCATAATGGGTCGATGATGTCATAATGGGTCGATGATGTCATAGTGGTCGATGATGTCATAATGGCCGATGATGTCATAATGGTCGATGATTTCATAATGGTCGATGATGTCATAATGGGTCGATGATGTCATATTGGGTCGATGATGTCATAATGGGTCGATGATGTCATAATGGGTCGATGATGTCATAATGGGTCGACGATGTAATATTGGTCGATGATGTCATAATGGGTCGCTGATGTCATAAAGGGTCGATGATGTCATAATGGGTCGATGATGTCATAATGGTCGATGATGTCATAACGGGTCGATGATGTCATAATGGGTCGATGATGTCATAATGACCGATGATGTCATAATGGGTCGATGACGTCATAATGGGTCGCTGATGTCATAAAGGGTCGATGATGTCATAATGGTCTGATGTCATAATGGGTCGATGATGTCATAATGGGTTGATGATGTCATAATGGTCGATGATGTCATAATGGATCGATGATGTCATAATGGATCGATGATGTCATAATGGGTCGATGATGTCATAATGGTCGATGATGTCATAATGGGTCGATGATGTCATAATGGTCGATGATGTCATAATGGGTCGATGATGTCATAAAGGCCGATGATGTCATAATGGGTCGATGATGTCATAATGGTCGATGATGTCATAATGGGTCGATGATGTCATAATGGGTCGATGATGTCATAATGGTCGATGATATCATAATGGCTCGATGATGTCATAATGGTCAATGATGTCATAATGGTCGATGATGTCATAATGTTCGATGATGTCATAATCGGTCGATGATGTCATAATGGTCGATGATGTTATAATAGGTCGATGATGTCATAATGGGTCGATGATGTCATAATGGGTCGATGATGTCCTAATGGGTCGATGATGTCATTATGGGTCGATGATGTCATAATGGTTCGATGATGTCATAATGGTCGATGATGTCATTATGGGTCGATGATGTCATAATGGTCGATGATGTCATAATCGGTCGATGATGTCATAATGGGTCGATGATGTCATAATGGGTCGATGATGTCATAATGGTCGATGATGTCATAATGGGTCGATGATGTCATAATGTGTCGATGATGTCATAATGGTCGATAATGTCATAATGGGTCGATGATGTCATTATGGGTCGATGATGTCATAATGGGTCGATGATGTCATAATGGGTCGATGATGTCATAATGGGTCGATGATGTCATAATGACCGATGATTTCATAATAGGTCGATGATGTCATAATGGTCGATGATGTCATAATGGGTCGATGATGTCATAATGGGTCGATGATGTCATAGTGGTCGATGATGTCATAATGGCCGATGATGTCATAATGGTCGATGATTTCATAATGGTCGATGATGTCATAATGGGTCGATGATGTCATAATGGGTCGATGATGTCATAATGGGTCGATGATGTCATAATGGGTCGATGATGTCATAATGACCGATTATGTCATAATGGGTCGATGATGTCATAATAGGTCGATGATGTCATAATGGGTCGATGATGTCATAAAGGCCGATGATGTCATAATGGTGGATGATGTCATAATGGTGGATGATGTCATAATGGGTCGATGATGTCATAATGGGTCGATGATGTCATAATGGTCGATGATGTCATAATGGGTCGATGATGTCATAATGGGTCGATGATGTCATAATGGTCGATGATGTCATAATGGGTCGATGATGTCATAATGGTCGATGATGTCATAATGGGTCGATGATGTCATAATGGTCAATGATGTCATAATGGTCGATGATGTCATAATGTTCGATGATGTCATAATCGGTCGATGATGTCATAATGGTCGATGATGTTATAATAGGTCGATGATGTCATAATGGGTCGATGATGTCATAATGGTCGATGATGTCATAATGGGTGATGATGTCATAATGGTCGATGATGTCATAATGGGTCGATGATGTCATAAAGGCCGATGATGTCATAATGGTGGATGATGTCATAATGGTGGATGATGTCATAATGGGTCGATGATGTCATAATGGGTCGATGATGTCATAATGGTCGATGATGTCATAATGGTCGATGATGTCATAATGGTCGATGATGTCATAATGGGTCGATGATGTCATAATGGGTCGATGATGTCATAAAGGCCGATGATGTCATAATGGTGGATGATGTCATAATGGTGGATGATGTCATAATGGGTCGATGATGTCATAATGGGTCGATGATGTCATAATGGTCGATGATGTCATAATGGGTCGATGATGTCATAATGGGTCGATGATGTCATAATGGTCGATGATGTCATAATGGGTCGATGATGTCATAATGTGTCGATTATGTCATAATGGGTCGATGATGTCATAATGGTCGATGATGTCATTATGAATCGATGATGTCATAATGGGTCGATGATGTCATAATGGTCGATGATGTCATAATGGTCGATGATGGCATAATGGGTCGATGATGTCATAATGGGTCGATGATGTCATAATGGGTCGATGATGTCATAATGGTCGATGATCTCATAATGGGTCGATGATGTCATAATGGGTCGATGATGTCATAGTGGTCGATGATGTCATAATGGCCGATGATGTCATAATGGTCGATGATTTAATAATGGTCGATGATGTCATAATGGGTCGATGATGTCATAATAGGTCGATGATGTCATAATGGGTCGATGATGTCATAATGACCGATTATGTCATAATGGGTCGATGATGTCAAAATGGGTCGATGATGTCATAATGGGTCGATGATGTCATAAAGGCCGATGATGTCATAATGGGTCGATGATGTCATAGTGGTCGATGATGTCATAATGGGTCGATGATGTCATAATGGTCAATGATGTCATAATGGTCGATGATGTCATAATGTTCGATGATGTCATAATCGGTCGATGATGTCATAAAGGTCGATGATGTTATAATAGGTCGATGATGTCATAATGGGTCGATGATGTCATAATGGGTCGATGATGTCATAATGGGTCGATGATGTCATTATGGGTCGATGATGTCATAATGGGTCGATGATGTCATAATGGCTGATGATGTCATAATGGGTCGATGATGTCATAATGGGTCGATGATGTCATAATGGATCGATGATGTCATAATGGGTCGATGAAGTCATAATGGTCGATGATGTCATAATGGTCGATGATGTCATAATGGGTCGATGATGTCATAAAGGCCGATGATGTCATAATGGGTCGATGATGTCATAATGGTCGATGATGTCATAATGGGTCGATGATGTCATAATGGTCGATGATGTCATAATGGTCGATGATGTCATAATGTTCGATGATGTCATAATCGGTCGATGATGTCATAATGGTCGATGATGTTATAATAGGTCGATGATGTCATAATGGGTCGATGATGTCATAATGGGTCGATGATGTCATAATGGGTTGATGATGTCATTATGGGTCGATGATGTCATAATGGGTCGATAATGTCATAATGGCTGATGATGTCATAATGGGTCGATGATGTCATAGTGGTCGATGATGTCATAGTGGTCGATGATGTCATAATGGCCGATGATGTCATAATGGTCGATGATGTCATAATGGGTCGATTATGTCATAGTGGGTCGATGATGTCATAATGGGTCGATGATGTCATAATGGGTCGATGATGTCATAATGGGTCGATGATGTCATAATGGGTCGCTGATGTCATAAAGGGTCGATGATGTCATAATGGGTCGATGATGTCATAATGGTCGATGATGTCATAATGGGTCGATGATGTCATAATGGGTCGATGATGTCATAATGGGTCGATGATGTCATAATGGCTGATGATGTCATAATGGGTCGATGATTTCATAGTGGTCGATGATGTCATAATGGCCGATGATGTCATAATGGTCGATGATTTCATAATGGTCGATGATGTCATAATGGGTCGATGATGTCATAATGGGTCGATGATGTCATAATGGGTCGATGATGTCATAATGGGTCGATGATGTCATAATGGGTCGATGATGTCATAATGACCGATGATGTCATAATGGGTCGATGATGTCATAATAGGTCGATGATGTCATAATGGTCGATGATGTCATAATGGGTCGATGATGTCATAATGGGTCGATGATGTCATAATGGGTCGCTGATGTCATAAAGGGTCGATGATGTTATAATGGTCGATAATGTCATAATGGGTCGATGATGTCATAATGGGTCGATGATGTCATAATGGTCGATGATGTCATAATGGGTCGATGATGTCATAATGGATCGATGATGTCATAATGGGTTGATGATGTCATAATGGTCGATGATGTCATAATGGTCGATGATGTCATAATGGGTCGATGATGTCATAATGGGTCGATGATGTCATAAAGGCCGATGATGTCATAATGGGTCGATGATGTCATAATGGTCGATGATGTCATAATGGGTCGATGATGTCATAATGGGTCGATGATGTCATAATGGGTCGATGATGTCATAATGGGTCGATGATGTCATTATGGGTCGATGATGTCATAATGGGTCGATGATGTCATAATGGCTGATGATGTCATAATGGGTCGATGATGTCATAGTGGTCGATGATGTCATAGTGGTCGATGATGTCATAATGGCCGATGATGTCATAATGGTCGATGATGTCATAATGGGTCGATGATGTCATAGTGGGTCGATGATGTCATAATGGGTCGATGATGTCATAATGGGTCGATGATGTCATAATGGGTCGATGATGTCATAATGGGTCGCTGATGTCATAAAGGGTCGATGATGTCATAATGGGTCGATGACATCATCGACCCATTATGACATCATCGACCCATTATGACATCATCGACCCATTATGACATCATCTACCCATTATGACATCATCGACCCACTATGACATCATCGACCCATTATGACATCATCGACCATTATGACATCATCGGCATGTCAAACTAATTTGATCAGCTTCTATGAAGAGGTAAGTTCAAGTCTGGACCAGGGAAATGCAGTGGATGTTGTGTATATGGACTTTTCAAAAGCTTTTGATACGATGCCACACAAAAGGTTGGTACAGAAAATGAGAATAATGGGGATAGGGGAAAATATGTGTAACTGGGTTAAAAACTGGCTCAGTGATAGGAAACAAAGGGTGGTTATTAATGGTACGTACTCGGACTGGGTCTCAGTTCATAGTGGGGTACCACAGGGGTCAGTATTGGGCCCGCTTCTTTTCAACATATTTATAAATGACCTTGTTGGGGGCATGCAGAGTAGAATTTCAATATTTGCAGATGATACTAAACTCTGCAGGGTAATCAATATAGAGGAGGATAATTTTATATTACAGGGAGATTTATGTAAATTGGAGGATTGGGCTGAGAAGTGGCAATTGAAGTTTAATGTAGATAAATGTAAGGTCATGCACTTGGGTAGAGGAAATAACATTTATGATTATGTACTTAATTGTAGAACACTGGGTAAAACAGACACAGAAAAAGACTTGGGTGTATGGGTGGATGGTAAACTTCACTTTAGTGGACAGTGTCAGGCAGCTGCTGCCAGGGCTAATAAAATAATGGGATGTATTAAAAGAGGTATAAGTGTTCATGAAAAAAATATAGTTCTACCTCTGTACAAGTCACTAGTGCGACCGCACTTAGAATACTGTGTACAATTCTGGTCACCGATATATAAGAAGGACATAGCTGAACTGGAGAGGGTGCAGAGAAGAGCGACCAAGATTATTAGAGGAATGGGTGGGCTGCAATACCAAGACAGGTTATTAAACTTGGGGTTATTTAGTTTGGAAAAACGAAGGCTTAGGGGAGATCTAATCACAATGTATAAATATATTAGGGGACAGTACAGAGACCTTTCCAAAGATCTTTTTACACCTAGGCCTGCGACTGGAACACGGGGGCATCCGCTACGTCTTGAGGAAAGAAGGTTTAATCATAATCACAGACGAGGATTCTTTACTGTACGAGCAGTGAGACTATGGAACTCTCTGCCGCATGATGTTGTAATGAGTGATTCACTACTAACATTTAAGCAGAGCCTGGATGCCTTTCTTGAAAAATTTAATATTACCAGTTATGTATATTAGATTTTATGACAGGGTATTGATCCAGGGAACTAGTCTGATTGCCGGATGTGGAGTCAGGAAGGAAATTTTTTCCCCATTGGAACTTGTTTGCCACATTGGGGTTTTTTTTGCCTTCCTCTGGATCAACATGTTAGGCTACAGGTTGAACTAGATGGACTTAGAGTCTCCCTTCAACCTTAAAAACTATGATACTATGTCATAATGGTCGATGATGTCATAATGGGTCGATGATGTCATAATGGTCGATGATGTCATAATGGGTCGATGATGTCATAATGGCTGATGATGTCATAATGGGTCGATGATGTCATAGTGGTCGATAATGTCATAATGGCCGATGATGTCATAATGGTCGATGATTTCATAATGGTCGATGATGTCATAATGGGTCGATGATGTCATAATGGGTCGATGATGTCATAATGGGTCGATGATGTCATAATGGGTCGATGATGTCATAATGACCGATGATGTCATAATGGGTCGATGATGTCATAATGGTCGATGATGTCATAATGGGTCGATGATGTCATAATGGGTCGATGATGTCATAATGGGTCGCTGATGTCATAAAGGGTCGATGATGTCATAATGGTCGATGATGTCATAATGGGTCGATGATGTCATAATGGGTCGATGATGTCATAATGGTCGATGATGTCATAATGGGTCGATGATGTCATAATGGATCGATGATGTCATAATGGGTCGATGATGTCATAATGGTCGATGATGTCATAATGGTCGATGATGTCATAATGGGTCGATGATGTCATAATGGGTCAATGATGTCATAAAGGCCGATGATGTCATAATGGGTCGATGATGTCATAATGGTCGATGATGTCATAATGGGTCGATGATGTCATAATGGTCGATGATGTCATAATGGGTCGATGATGTCATAATGGGTCGATGATGTCATAATGGGTCGATGATGTCATAATGGTCGATGATGTCATAATGGGTCGATGATGTCATAATGTGTCGATGATGTCATAATGGTCGATGATGTCATAATGGGTCGATGATGTCATTATGGGTCGATGATGTCATAATGGGTCGATGATGTCATAATGGGTCGATGATGTCATAATGGGTCGATGATGTCATAATGACCGATGATGTCATAATAGGTCGATGATGTCATAATGGTCGATGATGTCATAATGGGTCGATGATGTCATAATGGGTCGATGATGTCATAGTGGTCGATGATGTCATAATGGCCGATGATGTCAAATGGTCGATGATTTCATAATCGGTCGATGATGTCATAATGGGTCGATGATGTCATAATGACCGATTATGTCATAATGGGTCGATGATGTCATAATAGGTCGATGATGTCATAATGGGTCGATGATGTCATAAAGGCCGATGATGTCTTAATGGGTCGATGATGTCATAATGGTCGATGATGTCATAATGGGTCGATGATGTCATAATGGTCAATGATGTCATAATGGTCGATGATGTCATAATGTTCGATGATGTCATAATCGGTCGATGATGTCATAATGGTCGATGATGTTATAATAGGTCGATGATGTCATAATGGGTCGATGATGTCATAATGGGTCGATGATGTCATAATGGTCGATGATGTCATAATGGTCGATGATGTCATAATGGGTCGATGATGTCATAATGGGTCGATGATGTCATAAAGGCCGATGATGTCATAATGGGTCGATGATGTCATAATGGTCGATGAGGTTATAATGGGTCGATGATGTCATAATGGGTCGATGATGTCATAATGGCCGATGATGTCATAATGGGTCGATGATGTCATAATGGGTCGATGATGTCATAATGGGTCGATGATGTCATAATGGTCGATGATGTCATAATGGGTCGATGATGTCATAATGTGTCGATGATGTCATAATGGGTCGATGATGTCATAATGGTCGATGATGTCATTATGAATCGATGATGTCATAATGGGTCGATGATGTCATAATGGTCGATGATGTCATAATGGTCGATGATGTCATAATGGGTCGATGATGTCATAATCGGTCGATGATGTCATAATGGGTCGATGATGTCATAATGGTCGATGATGTCATTATGGGTCGATGATGTCATAATGGGTCGATGATGTCATAATGGTCGATGATGTCATTATGGGTCGATGATGTCATAATGGGTCGATGATGTCATAATGGATCGATGATGTCATAATGGGTCGATGAAGTCATAATGGTCGATGATGTCATAATGGTCGATGATGTCATAATGGGTCGATGATGTCATAATGGGTCGATGATGTCATAATGGGTCGATGATGTCATAATGGGTCGATGATGTCATAATGGTCTATGATGTCATAATGGGTCGATGATGTCATAATGGGTCGATGATGTCATAATGGGTCGATGATGTCATAATGGTCGATGGTGTCATAATGGTCGATGTCATAATGGGTCGATGATGTCATAATGGGTCGATGATGTCATATTAGTCGATGATGTCATAATGGGTCGATGATGTCATAATGGTCGATGATGTCATAATGGGTCGATGATGTCATTAAGGGTCGATGATGTCATAATGGTCGATGATGTCATAATGGTTGATGATGTCATAATGAGTCGATGATGTCATAATGGGTCGATGATGTCATAATGGTCGATGATGTCATAATGGGTCGATGATGTCATAATGGTCGATGATGTAATAATGGGTCGATGATGTCATAATGGGACGATGATGTCATAATGGCTGATGATGTCATAATGGGTCGATGATGTCATAGTGGTCGATGATGTCATAGTGGTCGATGTCATAATGGCCGATGATCTCATAATGGTCGATGATGTCATAATGGGTCGATGATGTCATAATGGGTCGATGATGTCATAATGGGTCGATGATGTCATAATGGGTCGATGATGTAATAATGGTCGATGATGTCATAATGGGTCGATGATGTCATAATGGGTCGCTGATGTCATAAAGGGTCGATGATGTCATAATGGGTCGATGATGTCATAATGGTCGATGATGTCATAATGGGTCGATGATGTCATAATGGGTCGATGATGTCATAATGGCTGATGATGTCATAATGGGTCGATGATGTCATAGTGGTCGATGATGTCATAATGGCCGATGATGTCATAATTGTCGATGATTTCATAATGGTCGATGATGTCATAATGGGTCGATGATGTCATAATGGGTCGATGATGTCATAATGGGTCGATGATGTCATAATGGGTCGATGATGTCATAATGGGTCGACGATGTCATAATGGGTCGACGATGTAATAATGGTCGATGATGTCATAATGGGTCGATGATGTCATAATGGGTCGCTGATGTCATAAAGGGTCGATGATGTCATAATGGGTCGATGATGTCATAATGGTCGATGATGTCATAATGGGTCGATGATGTCATAATGGGTCGATGATGTCATAATGGGTCGATGATGTCATAATGACCGATGATGTCATAATGGGTCATGATGTCATAATAGGTCGATGATGTCATAATGGTCGATGATGTCATAATGGGTCGATGATGTCATAATGGGTCGATGACGTCATAATGGGTCGCTGAAGTCATAAAGGGTCGATGATGTCATAATGGTCTGATGTCATAATGGGTCGATGATGTCATAATAGGTTGATGATGTCATAATGGTCGATGATGTCATAATGGGTCGATGATGTCATAATGGATCGATGATGTCATAATGGGTCGATGATGTCATAATGGTCGATGATGTCATAATGGTCGATGATGTCATAATGGGTCGATGATGTCATAATGGGTCGATGATGTCATAAAGGCCGATGATGTCATAATGGGTCGATGATGTCATAATGGGTCGATGATGTCATAATGGGTCGATGATGTCATAATGGTCGATGATGTCATAATGGGTCGATGATGTCATAATGGGTCGATGATGTCATAATGGTCGATAATGTCATAATGGTCGATGATGTCATAATGTTCGATGATGTCATAATCGGTCGATGATGTCATAATGGTCGATGATGTCATAATAGGTCGATGATGTCATAATGGCTCGATGATGTCATAATGGGTCGATGATGTCATAATGGGTCGATGATGTCATTATGGGTCAATGATGTCATAATGGGTCGATGATGTCATAATGGGCGATGATATCATTATGGGTCGATGATGTCATAATGGGTCAATGATGTCATAATGGATCGATGATGTCATAATGGGTCGATGAAGTCATAATGGTCGATGATGTCATAATGGTCGATGATGTCATAATGGGTCGATGATGTCATAATGGGTCGATGTCGTAATGGGTCGATGATGTCATAATGGGTCGATGATGTCATAATGGTCGATGATGTCATAATGGGTCGATGATGTCATAATGGGTCGATGATGTCATAATGGGTCGATGATGTCATAATGGGTCGATGATGTCATAATGGTCGATGATGTCATAATGGTCGATGTCATAATGGGTCGATGATGTCATAATGGGTCGATGATGTCATATTAGTCGATGATGTCATAATGGGTCGATGATGTCATAATGGTCGATGATGTCATAATGGGTCGATGATGTCATTAAGGGTCGATGATGTCATAATGGTCGATGATGTCATAATGGTTGATGATGTCATAATGAGTCGATGATGTCATAATGGGTCGATGATGTCATAATGGTCGATGATGTCATAATGGTCGATGATGTCATAATGGGTCGATGATGTCATAGTGGTCGATGATGTCATAATGGCCGATGATGTCATAATGGTCGATGATGTCATAATGGGTCGATGATGTCATAATGGGTCAATGATGTCATAATGGGTCGATGATGTCATAATGGGTCGATGATGTCATAATGGGTCGACGATGTAATAATGGTCGATGATGTCATAATGGGTCGACGATGTAATAATGGTCGATGATGTCATAATGGGTCGATGATGTCATAATGGGTCGCTGATGTCATAAAGGGTCGATGATGTCATAATGGGTCGATGATGTCATAATGGTCGATGATGTCATAATGGGTCGATGATGTCATAATGGGTCGATGATGTCATAATGGCTGATGATGTCATAATGGGTCGATGATGTCATAGTGGTCGATGATGTCATAATGGCCGATGATGTCATAATGGTCGATGATTTCATAATGGTCGATGATGTCATAATGGGTCGATGATGTCATAATGGGTCGATGATGTCATAATGGGTCGATGATGTCATAAAGGGTCGATGATGTCATAATGGTCGATGATGTCATAATGGGTCGATGATGTCATAATGGATCGATGATGTCATAATGGTCGATGATGTCATAATGGGTCGATGATGTCATAATGGGTCGATGATGTCATAAAGGCCGATGATGTCATAATGGGTCGATGATGTCATAATGGTCGATGATGTCATAATGGGTCGATGATGTCATAATGGGTCGATGATGTCATAATGGTCGATGATGTCATAATGGGTCGATGATGTCATATAGGGTCGATGATGTCATAATGGGTCGATGATGTCATAATGGTCGATGATGTCATAATGGGTCGATGATGTCATAATGTGTCGATGATGTCATAATGGGTCGATGATGTCATAATGGTCGATGATGTCATAATGGTCGATGATGTCATAATGGGTCGATGATGTCATAATGGGTCGATGATGTCATAATGGTCGATGATGTCATAATGGGTCGATGATGTCATAATGGTCGATGATGTCATAATGGTCGATGATGTCATAATGGGTCGATGATGTCATAATGGGTCGATGATGTCATAATGGGTCGATGATGTCATAATGGGTCGATGATGTCATAATGGGTCGATGATGTCATAATGGGTCGATGATGTCATAATGGTCGATGATGTCATAATGGTCGATGATGTCATAATGGGTGAATGATGTCATAATGGTCGATAATGTCATAATGGTCGATGATGTCATAATGGTCAATGATGTCATAATGGTCGATGATGTCATAATGTTCGATGATGTCATAATCGGTCGATGATGTCATAATGGTCGATGATGTTATAATAGGTCGATGATGTCATAATGGGTCGATGATGTCATAATGGGTCGATGATGTCATAATGGGTCGATGATGTCATTATGGGTCGATGATGTCATAATGGGTCGATGATGTCATAATGGTCGATGATGTCATTATGGGTCGATGATGTCATAATGGGTCGATGATGTCATAATGGATCGATGATGTCATAATGGGTCGATGAAGTCATAATGGTCGATGATGTCATAATGGTCGATGATGTCATAATGGGTCGATGATTTCATAATGGGTCGATGATGTCATAATGGTCGATGATGTCATAATGGGTCGATGATGTCATAATGGGTCGATGATGTCATAATGGTCGATGATGTCATATTAGTCGATGATGTCATAATGGTCGATGATGTCATAATGGGTCGATGATGTCATAAAGGGTCGATGATGTCATAATGGTCGATGATGTCATAATGGGTCGATGATGTCATAATGGGTTGATGATGTCATAATGGTCGATGATGTCATAATGGGTCGATGATGTCATAATGGATTGATGATGTCATAATGGTCGATGATGTCATAATGGGTCGATGATGTCATAATGGGTCGATGATGTCATAAAGGCCGATGATGTCATAATGGGTCGATGATGTCATAATGGTCGATGATGTCATAATGGGTCGATGATGTCATAATGGGTCGATGATGTCATAATGGTCGATGATGTCATAATGGGTCGATGATGTCATAATGGGTCGATGATGTCATAATGGGTCGATGATGTCATAATGGTCGATGATGTCATAATGGGTCGATGATGTCATAATGTGTCGATGATGTCATAATGGGTCGATGATGTCATAATGGTCGATGATGTCATAATGGTCGATGATGTCATAATGGGTCGATGATGTCATAATGGGTCGATGATGTCATAATGGTCGATGATGTCATAATGGGTCGATGATGTCATAATGGTCGATGATGTCATAATGGTCGATGATGTCATAATGGGTCGATGATGTCATAATGGGTCGATGATGTCATAATGGTCGATGATGTCATAATGGGTCGATGATGTCATAATGGGTCGATGATGTCATAATGGTCGATGATGTCATAATGGGTCGATGATGTCATAATGGGTCGATGATGTCATAATGGTCGATGATGTCATAATGGTCGATGATGTCATAATGGGTGAATGATGTCATAATGGTCGATAATGTCATAATGGTCGATGATGTCATAATGGTCAATGATGTCATAATGGTCGATGATGTCATAATGTTCGATGATGTCATAATCGGTCGATGATGTCATAATGGTCGATGATGTTATAATAGGTCGATGATGTCATAATGGGTCGATGATGTCATAATGGGTCGATGATGTCATAATGGGTCGATGATGTCATTATGGGTCGATGATGTCATAATGGGTCGATGATGTCATAATGGTCGATGATGTCATTATGGGTCGATGATGTCATAATGGGTCGATGATGTCATAATGGATCGATGATGTCATAATGGGTCGATGAAGTCATAATGGTCGATGATGTCATAATGGTCGATGATGTCATAATGGGTCGATGATTTCATAATGGGTCGATGATGTCATAATGGTCGATGATGTCATAATGGGTCGATGATGTCATAATGGGTCGATGATGTCATAATGGTCGATGATGTCATATTAGTCGATGATGTCATAATGGGTCGATGATGTCATAATGGTCGATGATGTCATAATGGGTCGATGATGTCATTAAGGGTCGATGATGTCATAATGGTCGATGATGTCATAATGGTTGATGATGTCATAATGAGTCGATGATGTCATAATGGATCGATGATGTCATAATGGTCGATGATGTCATAATGGTCGATGATGTCATAATGGGTCGATGATGTCATAATGGTCGATGATGTAATAATGGGTCGATGATGTCATAATGGGTCGATGATGTCATAATGGCTGATGATGTCATAATGGGTCGATGATGTCATAGTGGTCGATGATGTCATAGTGGTCGATGTCATAATGGCCGATGATGTCATAATGGGTCGATGATGTCATAATGGGTCGATGATGTCATAATGGGTCGATGATGTCATAATGGGTCGACGATGTAATAATGGTCGATGATGTCATAATGGGTCGATGATGTCATAATGGGCCGCTGATGTCAAAAAGGGTCGATGATGTCATAATGGGTCGATGATGTCATAATGGTCGATGATGTCATAATGGGTCGATGATGTCATAATGGGTCGATGATGTCATAGTGGTCGATGATGTCATAATGGCCGATGATGTCATAATGGTCGATGATTTCATAATGGTCGATGATGTCATAATGGGTCGATGATGTCATATTGGGTCGATGATGTCATAATGGGTCGATGATGTCATAATGGGTCGATGATGTCATAATGGGTCGATGATGTCATAATGGGTCGACGATGTAATAATGGTCGATGATGTCATAATGGGTCGCTGATGTCATAAAGGGTCGATGATGTCATAATGGGTCGATGATGTCATAATGGTCGATGATGTCATAATGGGTCGATGATGTCATAATGGGTCGATGATGTCATAATGACCGATGATGTCATAATGGGTCGATGATGTCATAATAGGTCGATGATGTCATAATGGTCGATGATGTCATAATGGGTCGATGATGTCATAATGGGTCGATGACGTCATAATGGGTCGCTGATGTCATAAAGGGTCGATGATGTCATAATGGTCTGATGACATAATGGGTCGATGATGTCATAATGGGTTGATGATGTCATAATGGTCGATGATGTCATAATGGATTGATGATGTCATAATGGATCGATGATGTCATAATGGGTCGATGATGTCATAATGGTCGATGATGTCATAATGGGTCGATGATGTCATAATGGTCGATGATGTCATAATGGGTCGATGATGTCATAAAGGCCGATGATGTCATAATGGGTCGATGATGTCATAATGGTCGATGATGTCATTATGGGTCGATGATGTCATAATGTGTCGATGATGTCATAATGGTCGATGATGTCATAATGGGTCGATGATGTCATAATGGTCAATGATGTCATAATGGTCGATGATGTCATAATGTTCGATGATGTCATAATCGGTCGATGATGTCATAATGGTCGATGATGTTATAATAGGTCGATGATGTCATAATGGGTCGATGATGTCATAAAGGGTCGATGATGTCATAATGGGTCGATGACATCATCGACCCATTATGACATCATCGACCCATTATGACATCATCGACCCATTATGACATCATCTACCCATTATGACATCATCGACCCACTATGACATCATCGACCCATTATGACATCATCGACCATTATGACATCATCGGCATGTCAAACTAATTTGATCAGCTTCTATGAAGAGGTAAGTTCAAGTCTGGACCAGGGAAATGCAGTGGATGTTGTGTATATGGACTTTTCAAAAGCTTTTGATACGATGCCACACAAAAGGTTGGTACAGAAAATGAGAATAATGGGGATAGGGGAAAATATGTGTAACTGGGTTAAAAACTGGCTCAGTGATAGGAAACAAAGGGTGGTTATTAATGGTACGTACTCGGACTGGGTCTCAGTTCATAGTGGGGTACCACAGGGGTCAGTATTGGGCCCGCTTCTTTTCAACATATTTATAAATGACCTTGTTGGGGGCATGCAGAGTAGAATTTCAATATTTGCAGATGATACTAAACTCTGCAGGGTAATCAATATAGAGGAGGATAATTTTATATTACAGGGAGATTTATGTAAATTGGAGGATTGGGCTGAGAAGTGGCAATTGAAGTTTAATGTAGATAAATGTAAGGTCATGCACTTGGGTAGAGGAAATAACATTTATGATTATGTACTTAATTGTAGAACACTGGGTAAAACAGACACAGAAAAAGACTTGGGTGTATGGGTGGATGGTAAACTTCACTTTAGTGGACAGTGTCAGGCAGCTGCTGCCAGGGCTAATAAAATAATGGGATGTATTAAAAGAGGTATAAGTGTTCATGAAAAAAATATAGTTCTACCTCTGTACAAGTCACTAGTGCGACCGCACTTAGAATACTGTGTACAATTCTGGTCACCGATATATAAGAAGGACATAGCTGAACTGGAGAGGGTGCAGAGAAGAGCGACCAAGATTATTAGAGGAATGGGTGGGCTGCAATACCAAGACAGGTTATTAAACTTGGGGTTATTTAGTTTGGAAAAACGAAGGCTTAGGGGAGATCTAATCACAATGTATAAATATATTAGGGGACAGTACAGAGACCTTTCCAAAGATCTTTTTACACCTAGGCCTGCGACTGGAACACGGGGGCATCCGCTACGTCTTGAGGAAAGAAGGTTTAATCATAATCACAGACGAGGATTCTTTACTGTACGAGCAGTGAGACTATGGAACTCTCTGCCGCATGATGTTGTAATGAGTGATTCACTACTAACATTTAAGCAGAGCCTGGATGCCTTTCTTGAAAAATTTAATATTACCAGTTATGTATATTAGATTTTATGACAGGGTATTGATCCAGGGAACTAGTCTGATTGCCGGATGTGGAGTCAGGAAGGAAATTTTTTCCCCATTGGAACTTGTTTGCCACATTGGGGTTTTTTTTGCCTTCCTCTGGATCAACATGTTAGGCTACAGGTTGAACTAGATGGACTTAGAGTCTCCCTTCAACCTTAAAAACTATGATACTATGTCATAATGGTCGATGATGTCATAATGGGTCGATGATGTCATAATGGGTCGATGATGTCATAATGGGTCGATGATGTCATAATGGCTGATGATGTCATAATGGGTCGATGATGTCATAGTGGTCGATAATGTCATAATGGCCGATGATGTCATAATGGTCGATGATTTCATAATGGTCGATGATGTCATAATGGGTCGATGATGTCATAATGGGTCGATGATGTCATAATGGGTCGATGATGTCATAATGACCGATGATGTCATAATGGGTCGATGATGTCATAATGGGTCGATGATGTCATAATGGGTCGATGATGTCATAATGGGTCGCTGATGTCATAAAGGGTCGATGATGTCATAATGGTCGATGATGTCATAATGGGTCGATGATGTCATAATGGGTCGATGATGTCATAATGGTCGATGATGTCATAATGGGTCGATGATGTCATAATGGATCGATGATGTCATAATGGTCGATGATGTCATAATGGTCGATGATGTCATAATGGGTCGATGATGTCATAATGGGTCGATGATGTCATAAAGGCCGATGATGTCATAATGGGTCGATGATGTCATAATGGTCGATGATGTCATAATGGGTCGATGATGTCATAATGGTCGATGATGTCATAATGGGTCGATGATGTCATAATGGGTCGATGATGTCATAATGGGTCGATGATGTCATAATGGTCGATGATGTCATAATGGGTCGATGATGTCATAATGTGTCGATGATGTCATAATGGTCGATGATGTCATAATGGGTCGATGATGTCATTATGGGTCGATGATGTCATAATGGGTCGATGATGTCATAATGGGTCGATGATGTCATAATGGGTCGATGATGTCATAATGACCGATGATGTCATAATAGGTCGATGATGTCATAATGGTCGATGATGTCATAATGGGTCGATGATGTCATAATGGGTCGATGATGTCATAGTGGTCGATGATGTCATAATGGCCGATGATGTCAAATGGTCGATGATTTCATAATCGGTCGATGATGTCATAATGGGTCGATGATGTCATAATGGGTCGATGATGTCATAATGGGTCGATGATGTCATAATGGGTCGATGATGTCATAATGACCGATTATGTCATAATGGGTCGATGATGTCATAATAGGTCGATGATGTCATAATGGGTCGATGATGTCATAAAGGCCGATGATGTCATAATGGGTCGATGATGTCATAATGGTCGATGATGTCATAATGGGTCGATGATGTCATAATGGTCAATGATGTCATAATGGTCGATGATGTCATAATGTTCGATGATGTCATAATCGGTCGATGATGTCATAATGGTCGATGATGTTATAATAGGTCGATGATGTCATAATGGGTCGATGATGTCATAATGGGTCGATGATGTCATAATGGTCGATGATGTCATAATGGTCGATGATGTCATAATGGGTCGATGATGTCATAATGGGTCGATGATGTCATAAAGGCCGATGATGTCATAATGGGTCGATGATGTCATAATGGTCGATGATGTCATAATGGGTCGATGATGTCATAATGGGTCGATGATGTCATAATGGCCGATGATGTCATAATGGGTCGATGATGTCATAATGGGTCGATGATGTCATAATGGGTCGATGATGTCATAATGGTCGATGATGTCATAATGGGTCGATGATGTCATAATGTGTCGATGATGTCATAATGGGTCGATGATGTCATAATGGTCGATGATGTCATTATGAATCGATAATGTCATAATGGGTCGATGATGTCATAATGGTCGATGATGTCATAATGGTCGATGATGTCATAATGGGTCGATGATGTCATAATGGGTCGATGATGTCATAATGGTCGATGATGTCATTATGGGTCGATGATGTCATAATGGGTCGATGATGTCATAATGGTCGATGATGTCATTATGGGTCGATGATGTCATAATGGGTCGATGATGTCATAATGGATCGATGATGTCATAATGGGTCGATGAAGTCATAATGGTCGATGATGTCATAATGGTCGATGATGTCATAATGGGTCGATGATGTCATAATGGGTCGATGATGTCATAATGGGTCGATGATGTCATAATGGGTCGATGATGTCATAATGGTCTATGATGTCATAATGGGTCGATGATGTCATAATGGGTCGATGATGTCATAATGGTCGATGGTGTCATAATGGTCGATGTCATAATGGGTCGATGATGTCATAATGGGTCGATGATGTCATATTAGTCGATGATGTCATAATGGGTCGATGATGTCATAATGGTCGATGATGTCATAATGGGTCGATGATGTCATTAAGGGTCGATGATGTCATAATGGTCGATGATGTCATAATGGTTGATGATGTCATAATGAGTCGATGATGTCATAATGGGTCGATGATGTCATAATGGTCGATGATGTCATAATGGTCGATGATGTCATAATGGGTCGATGATGTCATAATGGTCGATGATGTAATAATGGGTCGATGATGTCATAATGGGACGATGATGTCATAATGGCTGATGATGTCATAATGGGTCGATGATGTCATAGTGGTCGATGATGTCATAGTGGTCGATGTCATAATGGCCGATGATCTCATAATGGTCGATGATGTCATAATGGGTCGATGATGTCATAATGGGTCGATGATGTCATAATGGGTCGATGATGTCATAATGGGTCGATGATGTAATAATGGTCGATGATGTCATAATGGGTCGATGATGTCATAATGGGTCGCTGATGTCATAAAGGGTCGATGATGTCATAATGGGTCGATGATGTCATAATGGTCGATGATGTCATAATGGGTCGATGATGTCATAATGGGTCGATGATGTCATAATGGCTGATGATGTCATAATGGGTCGATGATGTCATAGTGGTCGATGATGTCATAATGGCCGATGATGTCATAATTGTCGATGATTTCATAATGGTCGATGATGTCATAATGGGTCGATGATGTCATAATGGGTCGATGATGTCATAATGGGTCGATGATGTCATAATGGGTCGATGATGTCATAATGGGTCGACGATGTAATAATGGTCGATGATGTCATAATGGGTCGATGATGTCATAATGGGTCGCTGATGTCATAAAGGGTCGATGATGTCATAATGGGTCGATGATGTCATAATGGTCGATGATGTCATAATGGGTCGATGATGTCATAATGGGTCGATGATGTCATAATGGGTCGATGATGTCATAATGACCGATGATGTCATAATGGGTCATGATGTCATAATAGGTCAATGATGTCATAATGGTCGATGATGTCATAATGGGTCGATGATGTCATAATGGGTCGATGACGTCATAATGGGTCGCTGAAGTCATAAAGGGTCGATGATGTCATAATGGTCTGATGTCATAATGGGTCGATGATGTCATAATAGGTTGATGATGTCATAATGGTCGATGATGTCATAATGGGTCGATGATGTCATAATGGATCGATGATGTCATAATGGGTCGATGATGTCATAATGGTCGATGATGTCATAATGGTCGATGATGTCATAATGGGTCGATGATGTCATAATGGGTCGATGATGTCATAAAGGCCGATGATGTCATAATGGGTCGATGATGTCATAATGGGTCGATGATGTCATAATGGGTCGATGATGTCATAATGGTCGATGATGTCATAATGGGTCGATGATGTCATAATGGGTCGATGATGTCATAATGGGTCGATGATGTCATAATGGTCGATAATGTCATAATGGTCGATGATGTCATAATGTTCGATGATGTCATAATCGGTCGATGATGTCATAATGGTCGATGATGTCATAATAGGTCGATGATGTCATAATGGGTCGATGATGTCATAATGGGTCGATGATGTCATAATGGGTCGATGATGTCATTATGGGTCAATGATGTCATAATGGGTCGATGATGTCATAATGGTCGATGATATCATTATGGGTCGATGATGTCATAATGGGTCAATGATGTCATAATGGATCGATGATGTCATAATGGGTCGATGAAGTCATAATGGTCGATGATGTCATAATGGTCGATGATGTCATAATGGGTCGATGATGTCATAATGGGTCGATGTCGTAATGGGTCGATGATGTCATAATGGGTCGATGATGTCATAATGGTCGATGATGTCATAATGGGTCGATGATGTCATAATGGGTCGATGATGTCATAATGGGTCGATGATGTCATAATGGGTCGATGATGTCATAATGGTCGATGATGTCATAATGGTCGATGTCATAATGGGTCGATGATGTCATAATGGGTCGATGATGTCATATTAGTCGATGATGTCATAATGGGTCGATGATGTCATAATGGTCGATGATGTCATAATGGGTCGATGATGTCATTAAGGGTCGATGATGTCATAATGGTCGATGATGTCATAATGGTTGATGATGTCATAATGAGTCGATGATGTCATAATGGGTCGATGATGTCATAATGGGTCGACGATGTAATAATGGTCGATGATGTCATAATGGGTCGACGATGTAATAATGGTCGATGATGTCATAATGGGTCGATGATGTCATAATGGGTCGCTGATGTCATAAAGGGTCGATGATGTCATAATGGGTCGATGATGTCATAATGGTCGATGATGTCATAATGGGTCGATGATGTCATAATGGGTCGATGATGTCATAATGGCTGATGATGTCATAATGGGTCGATGATGTCATAGTGGTCGATGATGTCATAATGGCCGATGATGTCATAATGGTCGATGATTTCATAATGGTCGATGATGTCATAATAGGTCGATGATGTCATAATGGGTCGATGATGTCATAATGGGTCGATGATGTCATAAAGGGTCGATGATGTCATAATGGTCGATGATGTCATAATGGGTCGATGATGTCATAGTGGTCGATGATGTCATAATGGCCGATGATGTCAAATGGTCGATGATTTCATAATCGGTCGATGATGTCATAATGGGTCGATGATGTCATAATGGGTCGATGATGTCATAATGGGACGATGTCATAATGGTCGATGATGTCATAATCGGTCGATGATGTCATAATGGGTCGATGATGTCATAATGGTCGAAGATGTCATAATGGGTCGATGATGTCATAATGGTCGATGATGTTATAATGGGTCGATGATGTCATAATGGGTCAATGATGTCATAATGGGTCGATGATGTCATAATGGTCGATGATGTCATAATGGTCGATGATGTCATAATGGGTCGATGATGTCATATGGGTCGATAATGTCATAATGGTCGATAATGTCATAATGGGTCGATGATGTCATAATGGGTCGATGATGTCATAATGGGTCGATGATGTCATAATAATCGATGATGTCATAATGGTCGATGATGTCATAATGGGTCGATGATGTCATAATGGTCGATGATGTCATAATGGGTCGATGATGTCATAATGACCGATGTCATAATGGGTCGATGATGTTATAATGGGTCAATGATGTCATAATGGGTCGATTATGTCATAATGACCGATGTCATAATGGGTCGATGATGTCATAATGGGTCGATGATGTCATAATGGGTCGATGATGTCATAATGGGTCGATGATGTCATAATGGTCGATCATGTCATAATGGTCGATGATGTCATAATGGTCGATGATGTCATAATGGGTCGATGATGTCATAATGGGTCGATGATGTCATAATGGTCGATGATGTCATAATGGTCGATGTCATAATAGGTCGATGATGTCATAATGGGTCGATGATGTCATAATGGGTCGATGATGTCATAATGGGTCGATGATGTCATTATGGGTCAATGATGTCATAATGGGTCGATGATGTCATAATGGGTCAATGAAGTTATAATGGTCGATGATGTCATAATGGTCGATGATGTCATAATGGGTCGATGATGTCATAATGGGTCGATGATGTCATAATGACCGATGATGTCATAATGGGTCGATGATGTCATAATGGTCGATGATGTCATTAAGGGTCGATGATGTCATAATGGTCGATGATGTCATAATGGTTGATGATGTCATAATGAGTCGATGATGTCATAATGGGTCGATGATGTCATAATGGGTCGATGATGTCATAGTGGTCGATGATGTCATAGTGGTCGATGTCATAATGGCCGATGATGTCATAATGGTCGATGATGTCATAATGGGTCGATGGTGTCATAATGGGTCGATGATGTCATAATGGGTCGATGATGTCATAATGGGTCGATGATGTCATAATGGGTCGACGATGTAATAATGGTCGATGATGTCATAATGGGTCGATGATGTCATAATGGGTCGCTGATGTCATAAAGGGTCGATGATGTCATAATGGGTCGATGATGTCATAATGGTTGATGATGTCATAATGGGTCGATGATGTCATAATGGGTCGATGATGTCATAATGGCTGATGATGTCATAATGGGTCGATGATGTCATAGTGGTCGATGAAGTCATAATGGCCGATGATGTCATAATGGTCGATGATGTCATAATGGGTCGATGATGTCATAATGGGTCGATGATGTCATAATGGGTCGATGATGTCATAATGGGTCGCTGATGTCATAAAGGGTCGATGATGTCATAATGGTCGATGATGTCATAATGGGTCGATGATGTCATAATGGGTTGATGATGTCATAATGGTCGATGATGTCATAATGGGTCGATGATGTCATAATGGATCGATGATGTCATAATGGGTCGATCATGTCATAATGGTCGATGATGTCATAATGGTCGATGATGTCATAATGGGTCGATGATGTCATAATGGGTCGATGATGTCATAAAGGCCGATGATGTCATAATGGGTCGATGATGTCATAATGGTCGATGATGTCATAATGGGTCGATGATGTCATAATGGGTCGATGATGTCATAATGGTCGATGATGTCATAATGGGTCGATGATGTCATAATGGGTCGATGATGTCATAATGGGTCGATGATGTCATAATGGTCGATGATGTCATAATGGGTCGATGATGTCATAATGTGTCGATGATGTCATAATGGGTCGATGATGTCATAATGGTCGATGATGTCATTATGAATCGATGATGTCTTAATGGGTCGATGATGTCATAATGGTCGATGATGTCATAATGGTCGATGATGTCATAATGGGTCGATGATGTCTTAATGGGTCGATGATGTCATAATGGTCGATGATGTCATAATGGGTCGATGATGTCATAATGGGTCGATGATGTCATAATGGGTCGATGATGTCATAATGGTCGATGATGTCATAATGGATCGATGATGTCATAATGGGTCGATGATGTCATAATGGGTCGATGATGTCATAATGGATGATGATGTCATAATGGTCGATGATGTCATAATGGGTGAATGATGTCATAATGGTCGATAATGTCATAATGGTCGATGATGTCATAATGGTCAATGATGTCATAATGGTCGATGATGTCATAATGTTCGATGATGTCATAATCGGTCGATGATGTCATAATGGTCGATGATGTTATAATAGTTCGATGATGTCATAATGGGTCGATGATGTCATAATGGGTCGATGATGTCATAATGGGTCGATGATGTCATTATGGGTCGATGATGTCATAATGGGTCGATGATGTCATAATGGTCGATGATGTCATTATGGGTCGATGATGTCATAATGGGTCGATGATGTCATAATGGATCGATTATGTCATAATGGGTCGATGAAGTCATAATGGTCGATGATGTCATAATGGTCGATGATGTTATAATGGGTCGATGATGTCATAATGGGTCGATGATGTCATAATGGTCGATGATGTCATAATGGGTCGATGATGTCATAATGGGTCGATGATGTCATAATGGTCGATGATGTCATAATGGTCGATGTCATAATGGGTCGATGATGTCATAATGGGTCGATGATGTCATATTAGTCGATGATGTCATAATGGGTCGATGATGTCATAATGGTCGATGATGTCATAATGGGTCTATGATGTCATTAAGGGTCAATGATGTCATAATGGTCGATGATGTCATAATGGTTGATGATGTCATAATGAGTCGATGATGTCATAATGGATCGATGATATCATAATGGTCGATGATGTCATAATAGTCGATGATGTCATAATGGGTCGATGATGTCATAATGGTCGATGATGTAATAATGGGTCGATGATGTCATAATGGGTCGATGATGTCATAATGGCTGATGATGTCATAATGGGTCGATGATGTCATAGTGGTCGATGATGTCATAGTGGTCGATGTCATAATGGCCGATGATGTCATAATGGCCGATGATGTCATAATGGGTCGATGATGTCATAATGGGTCGATGATGTCATAATGGGTCGATGATGTCATAATGGGTCGATGATGTCATAATGGGTCGACGATGTAATAATCGTCGATGATGTCATAATGGGTCGATGATGTCATAATGGGTCGCTGATGTCATAAAGGGTCGATGATGTCATAATGGGTCGATGATGTCATAATGGTCGATGATGTCATAATGGGTCGATGATGTCATAATGGGTCGATGATGTCATAGTGGTCGATGATGTCATAATGGCCGATGATGTCATAATGGTCGATGATTTCATAATGGTCGATGATGTCATAATGGGTCGATGATGTCATATTGGGTCGATGATGTCATAATGGGTCGATGATGTCATAATGGGTCGATGATGTCATAATGGGTCGATGATGTCATAATGGGTCGACGATGTAATATTGGTCGATGATGTCATAATGGGTCGCTGATGTCATAAAGGGTCGATGATGTCATAATGGGTCGATGATGTCATAATGGTCGATGATGTCATAACGGGTCGATGATGTCATAATGGGTCGATGATGTCATAATGACCGATGATGTCATAATGGGTCGATGACGTCATAATGGGTCGCTGATGTCATAAAGGGTCGATGATGTCATAATGGTCTGATGTCATAATGGGTCGATGATGTCATAATGGGTTGATGATGTCATAATGGTCGATGATGTCATAATGGATCGATGATGTCATAATGGATCGATGATGTCATAATGGGTCGATGATGTCATAATGGTCGATGATGTCATAATGGGTCGATGATGTCATAATGGTCGATGATGTCATAATGGGTCGATGATGTCATAAAGGCCGATGATGTCATAATGGGTCGATGATGTCATAATGGTCGATGATGTCATAATGGGTCGATGATGTCATAATGGGTCGATGATGTCATAATGGTCGATGATATCATAATGGCTCGATGATGTCATAATGGTCAATGATGTCATAATGGTCGATGATGTCATAATGTTCGATGATGTCATAATCGGTCGATGATGTCATAATGGTCGATGATGTTATAATAGGTCAATGATGTCATAATGGGTCGATGATGTCATAATGGGTCGATGATGTCCTAATGGGTCGATGATGTCATTATGGGTCGATGATGTCATAATGGTTCGATGATGTCATAATGGTCGATGATGTCATTATGGGTCGATGATGTCATAATGGTCGATGATGTCATAATCGGTCGATGATGTCATAATGGGTCGATGATGTCATAATGGGTCGATGATGTCATAATGGTCGATGATGTCATAATGGGTCGATGATGTCATAATGTGTCGATGATGTCATAATGGTCGATAATGTCATAATGGGTCGATGATGTCATTATGGGTCGATGATGTCATAATGGGTCGATGATGTCATAATGGGTCGATGATGTCATAATGGGTCGATGATGTCATAATGACCGATGATTTCATAATAGGTCGATGATGTCATAATGGTCGATGATGTCATAATGGGTCGATGATGTCATAATGGGTCGATGATGTCATAGTGGTCGATGATGTCATAATGGCCGATGATGTCATAATGGTCGATGATTTCATAATGGTCGATGATGTCATAATGGGTCGATGATGTCATAATGGGTCGATGATGTCATAATGGGTCGATGATGTCATAATGGGTCGATGATGTCATAATGACCGATTATGTCATAATGGGTCGATGATGTCATAATAGGTCGATGATGTCATAATGGGTCGATGATGTCATAAAGGCCGATGATGTCATAATGGTGGATGATGTCATAATGGTGGATGATGTCATAATGGGTCGATGATGTCATAATGGGTCGATGATGTCATAATGGTCGATGATGTCATAATGGGTCGATGATGTCATAATGGGTCGATGATGTCATAATGGTCGATGATGTCATAATGGGTCGATGATGTCATAATGGTCGATGATGTCATAATGGGTCGATGATGTCATAATGGTCAATGATGTCATAATGGTCGATGATGTCATAATGTTCGATGATGTCATAATCGGTCGATGATGTCATAATGGTCGATGATGTTATAATAGGTCGATGATGTCATAATGGGTCGATGATGTCATAATGGGTCGATGATGTCATAATGGTCGATGATGTCATAATGGTCGATGATGTCATAATGGGTCGATGATGTCATAATGGGTCGATGATGTCATAAAGGCCGATGATGTCATAATGGTGGATGATGTCATAATGGTGGATGATGTCATAATGGGTCGATGATGTCATAATGGGTCGATGATGTCATAATGGTCGATGATGTCATAATGGGTCGATGATGTCATAATGGGTCGATGATGTCATAATGGTCGATGATGTCATAATGGGTCGATGATGTCATAATGTGTCGATTATGTCATAATGGGTCGATGATGTCATAATGGTCGATGATGTCATTATGAATCGATGATGTCATAATGGGTCGATGATGTCATAATGGTCGATGATGTCATAATGGTCGATGATGGCATAATGGGTCGATGATGTCATAATGGGTCGATGATGTCATAATGGGTCGATGATGTCATAATGGTCGATGATGTCATAATGGGTCGATGATGTCATAATGGGTCGATGATGTCATAGTGGTCGATGATGTCATAATGGCCGATGATGTCACAATGGTCGATGATTTAATAATGGTCGATGATGTCATAATGGGTCGATGATGTCATAATAGGTCGATGATGTCATAATGGGTCGATGATGTCATAATGACCGATTATGTCATAATGGGTCGATGATGTCATAATGGGTCGATGATGTCATAATGGGTCGATGATGTCATAAAGGCCGATGATGTCATAATGGGTCGATGATGTCATAGTGGTCGATGATGTCATAATGGGTCGATGATGTCATAATGGTCAATGATGTCATAATGGTCGATGATGTCATAATGTTCGATGATGTCATAATCGGTCGATGATGTCATAAAGGTCGATGATGTTATAATAGGTCGATGATGTCATAATGGGTCGATGATGTCATAATGGGTCGATGATGTCATAATGGGTCGATGATGTCATTATGGGTCGATGATGTCATAATGGGTCGATGATGTCATAATGGCTGATGATGTCATAATGGGTCGATGATGTCATAATGGGTCGATGATGTCATAATGGATCGATGATGTCATAATGGGTCGATGAAGTCATAATGGTCGATGATGTCATAATGGTCGATGATGTCATAATGGGTCGATGATGTCATAAAGGCCGATGATGTCATAATGGGTCGATGATGTCATAATGGTCGATGATGTCATAATGGGTCGATGATGTCATAATGGTCGATGATGTCATAATGGTCGATGATGTCATAATGTTCGATGATGTCATAATCGGTCGATGATGTCATAATGGTCGATGATGTTATAATAGGTCGATGATGTCATAATGGGTCGATGATGTCATAATGGGTCGATGATGTCATAATGGGTTGATGATGTCATTATGGGTCGATGATGTCATAATGGGTCGATAATGTCATAATGGCTGATGATGTCATAATGGGTCGATGATGTCATAGTGGTCGATGATGTCATAGTGGTCGATGATGTCATAATGGCCGATGATGTCATAATGGTCGATGATGTCATAATGGGTCGATTATGTCATAGTGGGTCGATGATGTCATAATGGGTCGATGATGTCATAATGGGTCGATGATGTCATAATGGGTCGATGATGTCATAATGGGTCGCTGATGTCATAAAGGGTCGATGATGTCATAATGGGTCGATGATGTCATAATGGTCGATGATGTCATAATGGGTCGATGATGTCATAATGGGTCGATGATGTCATAATGGGTCGATGATGTCATAATGGCTGATGATGTCATAATGGGTCGATGATTTCATAGTGGTCGATGATGTCATAATGGCCGATGATGTCATAATGGTCGATGATTTCATAATGGTCGATGATGTCATAATGGGTCGATGATGTCATAATGGGTCGATGATGTCATAATGGGTCGATGATGTCATAATGGGTCGATGATGTCATAATGGGTCGATGATGTCATAATGACCGATGATGTCATAATGGGTCGATGATGTCATAATAGGTCGATGATGTCATAATGGTCGATGATGTCATAATGGGTCGATGATGTCATAATGGGTCGATGATGTCATAATGGGTCGCTGATGTCATAAAGGGTCGATGATGTCATAATGGTCGATGATGTCATAATGGGTCGATGATGTCATAATGGGTCGATGATGTCATAATGGTCGATGATGTCATAATGGGTCGATGATGTCATAATGGATCGATGATGTCATAATGGGTTGATGATGTCATAATGGTCGATGATGTCATAATGGTCGATGATGTCATAATGGGTCGATGATGTCATAATGGGTCGATGATGTCATAAAGGCCGATGATGTCATAATGGGTCGATGATGTCATAATGGTCGATGATGTCATAATGGGTCGATGATGTCATAATGGGTCGATGATGTCATAATGGGTCGATGATGTCATTATGGGTCGATGATGTCATTATGGGTCGATGATGTCATAATGGGTCGATGATGTCATAATGGCTGATGATGTCATAATGGGTCGATGATGTCATAGTGGTCGATGATGTCATAGTGGTCGATGATGTCATAATGGCCGATGATGTCATAATGGTCGATGATGTCATAATGGGTCGATGATGTCATAGTGGGTCGATGATGTCATAATGGGTCGATGATGTCATAATGGGTCGATGATGTCATAATGGGTCGATGATGTCATAATGGGTCGCTGATGTCATAAAGGGTCGATGATGTCATAATGGGTCGATGACATCATCGACCCATTATGACATCATCGACCCATTATGACATCATCGACCCATTATGACATCATCTACCCATTATGACATCATCGACCCACTATGACATCATCGACCCATTATGACATCATCGACCATTATGACATCATCGGCATGTCAAACTAATTTGATCAGCTTCTATGAAGAGGTAAGTTCAAGTCTGGACCAGGGAAATGCAGTGGATGTTGTGTATATGGACTTTTCAAAAGCTTTTGATACGATGCCACACAAAAGGTTGGTACAGAAAATGAGAATAATGGGGATAGGGGAAAATATGTGTAACTGGGTTAAAAACTGGCTCAGTGATAGGAAACAAAGGGTGGTTATTAATGGTACGTACTCGGACTGGGTCTCAGTTCATAGTGGGGTACCACAGGGGTCAGTATTGGGCCCGCTTCTTTTCAACATATTTATAAATGACCTTGTTGGGGGCATGCAGAGTAGAATTTCAATATTTGCAGATGATACTAAACTCTGCAGGGTAATCAATATAGAGGAGGATAATTTTATATTACAGGGAGATTTATGTAAATTGGAGGATTGGGCTGAGAAGTGGCAATTGAAGTTTAATGTAGATAAATGTAAGGTCATGCACTTGGGTAGAGGAAATAACATTTATGATTATGTACTTAATTGTAGAACACTGGGTAAAACAGACACAGAAAAAGACTTGGGTGTATGGGTGGATGGTAAACTTCACTTTAGTGGACAGTGTCAGGCAGCTGCTGCCAGGGCTAATAAAATAATGGGATGTATTAAAAGAGGTATAAGTGTTCATGAAAAAAATATAGTTCTACCTCTGTACAAGTCACTAGTGCGACCGCACTTAGAATACTGTGTACAATTCTGGTCACCGATATATAAGAAGGACATAGCTGAACTGGAGAGGGTGCAGAGAAGAGCGACCAAGATTATTAGAGGAATGGGTGGGCTGCAATACCAAGACAGGTTATTAAACTTGGGGTTATTTAGTTTGGAAAAACGAAGGCTTAGGGGAGATCTAATCACAATGTATAAATATATTAGGGGACAGTACAGAGACCTTTCCAAAGATCTTTTTACACCTAGGCCTGCGACTGGAACACGGGGGCATCCGCTACGTCTTGAGGAAAGAAGGTTTAATCATAATCACAGACGAGGATTCTTTACTGTACGAGCAGTGAGACTATGGAACTCTCTGCCGCATGATGTTGTAATGAGTGATTCACTACTAACATTTAAGCAGAGCCTGGATGCCTTTCTTGAAAAATTTAATATTACCAGTTATGTATATTAGATTTTATGACAGGGTATTGATCCAGGGAACTAGTCTGATTGCCGGATGTGGAGTCAGGAAGGAAATTTTTTCCCCATTGGAACTTGTTTGCCACATTGGGGTTTTTTTTGCCTTCCTCTGGATCAACATGTTAGGCTACAGGTTGAACTAGATGGACTTAGAGTCTCCCTTCAACCTTAAAAACTATGATACTATGTCATAATGGTCGATGATGTCATAATGGGTCGATGATGTCATAATGGTCGATGATGTCATAATGGGTCGATGATGTCATAATGGCTGATGATGTCATAATGGGTCGATGATGTCATAGTGGTCGATAATGTCATAATGGCCGATGATGTCATAATGGTCGATGATTTCATAATGGTCGATGATGTCATAATGGGTCGATGATGTCATAACGGGTCGATGATGTCATAATGGGTCGATGATGTCATAATGGGTCGATGATGTCATAATGACCGATGATGTCATAATGGGTCGATGATGTCATAATGGTCGATGATGTCATAATGGGTCGATGATGTCATAATGGGTCGATGATGTCATAATGGGTCGCTGATGTCATAAAGGGTCGATGATGTCATAATGGTCGATGATGTCATAATGGGTCGATGATGTCATAATGGGTCGATGATGTCATAGTGGTCGATGATGTCATAATGGCCGATGATGTCAAATGGTCGATGATTTCATAATCGGTCGATGATGTCATAATGGGTCGATGATGTCATAATGACCGATTATGTCATAATGGGTCGATGATGTCATAATAGGTCGATGATGTCATAATGGGTCGATGATGTCATAAAGGCCGATGATGTCTTAATGGGTCGATGATGTCATAATGGTCGATGATGTCATAATGGGTCGATGATGTCATAATGGGTCGATGATGTCATAATGGGTCGATGATGTCATAATGGTCGATGATGTCATAATGGGTCGATGATGTCATAATGTGTCGATGATGTCATAATGGTCGATGATGTCATAATGGGTCGATGATGTCATTATGGGTCGATGATGTCATAATGGGTCGATGATGTCATAATGGGTCGATGATGTCATAATGGGTCGATGATGTCATAATGACCGATGATGTCATAATAGGTCGATGATGTCATAATGGTCGATGATGTCATAATGGGTCGATGATGTCATAATGGGTCGATGATGTCATAGTGGTCGATGATGTCATAATGGCCGATGATGTCAAATGGTCGATGATTTCATAATCGGTCGATGATGTCATAATGGGTCGATGATGTCATAATGACCGATTATGTCATAATGGGTCGATGATGTCATAATAGGTCGATGATGTCATAATGGGTCGATGATGTCATAAAGGCCGATGATGTCTTAATGGGTCGATGATGTCATAATGGTCGATGATGTCATAATGGGTCGATGATGTCATAATGGTCAATGATGTCATAATGGTCGATGATGTCATAATGTTCGATGATGTCATAATCGGTCGATGATGTCATAATGGTCGATGATGTTATAATAGGTCGATGATGTCATAATGGGTCGATGATGTCATAATGGGTCGATGATGTCATAATGGTCGATGATGTCATAATGGTCGATGATGTCATAATGGGTCGATGATGTCATAATGGGTCGATGATGTCATAAAGGCCGATGATGTCATAATGGGTCGATGATGTCATAATGGTCGATGAGGTCATAATGGGTCGATGATGTCATAATGGGTCGATGATGTCATAATGGCCGATGATGTCATAATGGGTCGATGATGTCATAATGGGTCGATGATGTCATAATGGGTCGATGATGTCATAATGGTCGATGATGTCATAATGGGTCGATGATGTCATAATGTGTCGATGATGTCATAATGGGTCGATGATGTCATAATGGTCGATGATGTCATTATGAATCGATGATGTCATAATGGGTCGATGATGTCATAATGGTCGATGATGTCATAATGGGTCGATGATGTCATAATGGGTCGATGATGTCATAATGGGTCGATGATGTCATAATGGTCGATGATGTCATTATGGGTCGATGATGTCATAATGGGTCGATGATGTCATAATGGTCGATGATGTCATTATGGGTCGATGATGTCATAATGGGTCGATGATGTCATAATGGATCGATGATGTCATAATGGGTCGATGAAGTCATAATGGTCGATGATGTCATAATGGTCGATGATGTCATAATGGGTCGATGATGTCATAATGGGTCGATGATGTCATAATGGGTCGATGATGTCATAATGGGTCGATGATGTCATAATGGTCTATGATGTCATAATGGGTCGATGATGTCATAATGGGTCGATGATGTCATAATGGGTCGATGATGTCATAATGGTCGATGGTGTCATAATGGTCGATGTCATAATGGGTCGATGATGTCATAATGGGTCGATGATGTCATATTAGTCGATGATGTCATAATGGGTCGATGATGTCATAATGGTCGATGATGTCATAATGGGTCGATGATGTCATTAAGGGTCGATGATGTCATAATGGTCGATGATGTCATAATGGTTGATGATGTCATAATGAGTCGATGATGTCATAATGGGTCGATGATGTCATAATGGTCGATGATGTCATAATGGGTCGATGATGTCATAATGGTCGATGATGTAATAATGGGTCGATGATGTCATAATGGGACGATGATGTCATAATGGCTGATGATGTCATAATGGGTCGATGATGTCATAGTGGTCGATGATGTCATAGTGGTCGATGTCATAATGGCCGATGATCTCATAATGGTCGATGATGTCATAATGGGTCGATGATGTCATAATGGGTCGATGATGTCATAATGGGTCGATGATGTCATAATGGGTCGATGATGTAATAATGGTCGATGATGTCATAATGGGTCGATGATGTCATAATGGGTCGCTGATGTCATAAAGGGTCGATGATGTCATAATGGGTCGATGATGTCATAATGGTCGATGATGTCATAATGGGTCGATGATGTCATAATGGGTCGATGATGTCATAATGGCTGATGATGTCATAATGGGTCGATGATGTCATAGTGGTCGATGATGTCATAATGGCCGATGATGTCATAATTGTCGATGATTTCATAATGGTCGATGATGTCATAATGGGTCGATGATGTCATAATGGGTCGATGATGTCATAATGGGTCGATGATGTCATAATGGGTCGATGATGTCATAATGGGTCGATGATGTCATAATGGGTCGACGATGTAATAATGGTCGATGATGTCATAATGGGTCGATGATGTCATAATGGGTCGCTGATGTCATAAAGGGTCGATGATGTCATAATGGGTCGATGATGTCATAATGGTCGATGATGTCATAATGGGTCGATGATGTCATAATGGGTCGATGATGTCATAATGGGTCGATGATGTCATAATGACCGATGATGTCATAATGGGTCATGATGTCATAATAGGTCGATGATGTCATAATGGTCGATGATGTCATAATGGGTCGATGATGTCATAATGGGTCGATGACGTCATAATGGGTCGCTGAAGTCATAAAGGGTCGATGATGTCATAATGGTCTGATGTCATAATGGGTCGATGATGTCATAATAGGTTGATGATGTCATAATGGTCGATGATGTCATAATGGGTCGATGATGTCATAATGGATCGATGATGTCATAATGGGTCGATGATGTCATAATGGTCGATGATGTCATAATGGTCGATGATGTCATAATGGGTCGATGATGTCATAATGGGTCGATGATGTCATAAAGGCCGATGATGTCATAATGGGTCGATGATGTCATAATGGGTCGATGATGTCATAATGGGTCGATGATGTCATAATGGTCGATGATGTCATAATGGGTCGATGATGTCATAATGGGTCGATGATGTCATAATGGTCGATAATGTCATAATGGTCGATGATGTCATAATGTTCGATGATGTCATAATCGGTCGATGATGTCATAATGGTCGATGATGTCATAATAGGTCGATGATGTCATAATGGCTCGATGATGTCATAATGGGTCGATGATGTCATAATGGGTCGATGATGTCATTATGGGTCAATGATGTCATAATGGGTCGATGATGTCATAATGGTCGATGATATCATTATGGGTCGATGATGTCATAATGGGTCAATGATGTCATAATGGATCGATGATGTCATAATGGGTCGATGAAGTCATAATGGTCGATGATGTCATAATGGTCGATGATGTCATAATGGGTCGATGATGTCATAATGGGTCGATGTCGTAATGGGTCGATGATGTCATAATGGGTCGATGATGTCATAATGGTCGATGATGTCATAATGGGTCGATGATGTCATAATGGGTCGATGATGTCATAATGGGTCGATGATGTCATAATGGGTCGATGATGTCATAATGGTCGATGATGTCATAATGGTCGATGTCATAATGGGTCGATGATGTCATAATGGGTCGATGATGTCATATTAGTCGATGATGTCATAATGGGTCGATGATGTCATAATGGTCGATGATGTCATAATGGGTCGATGATGTCATTAAGGGTCGATGATGTCATAATGGTCGATGATGTCATAATGGTTGATGATGTCATAATGAGTCGATGATGTCATAATGGGTCGATGATGTCATAATGGTCGATGATGTCATAATGGTCGATGATGTCATAATGGGTCGATGATGTCATAGTGGTCGATGATGTCATAGTGGTCGATGTCATAATGGCCGATGATGTCATAATGGTCGATGATGTCATAATGGGTCGATGATGTCATAATGGGTCGATGATGTCATAATGGGTCGATGATGTCATAATGGGTCGATGATGTCATAATGGGTCGACGATGTAATAATGGTCGATGATGTCATAATGGGTCGACGATGTAATAATGGTCGATGATGTCATAATGGGTCGATGATGTCATAATGGGTCGCTGATGTCATAAAGGGTCGATGATGTCATAATGGGTCGATGATGTCATAATGGTCGATGATGTCATAATGGGTCGATGATGTCATAATGGGTTGATGATGTCATAATGGCTGATGATGTCATAATGGGTCGATGATGTCATAGTGGTCGATGATGTCATAATGGCCGATGATGTCATAATGGTCGATGATTTCATAATGGTCGATGATGTCATAATGGGTCGATGATGTCATAATGGGTCGATGATGTCATAATGGGTCGATGATGTCATAAAGGGTCGATGATGTCATAATGGTCGATGATGTCATAATGGGTCGATGATGTCATAATGGGTTGATGATGTCATAATGGTCGATGATGTCATAATGGGTCGATGATGTCATAATGGATCGATGATGTCATAATGGTCGATGATGTCATAATGGGTCGATGATGTCATAATGGGTCGATGATGTCATAAAGGCCGATGATGTCATAATGGGTCGATGATGTCATAATGGTCGATGATGTCATAATGGGTCGATGATGTCATAATGGGTCGATGATGTCATAATGGTCGATGATGTCATAATGGGTCGATGATGTCATATAGGGTCGATGATGTCATAATGGGTCGATGATGTCATAATGGTCGATGATGTCATAATGGGTCGATGATGTCATAATGTGTCGATGATGTCATAATGGGTCGATGATGTCATAATGGTCGATGATGTCATAATGGTCGATGATGTCATAATGGGTCGATGATGTCATAATGGGTCGATGATGTCATAATGGTCGATGATGTCATAATGGGTCGATGATGTCATAATGGTCGATGATGTCATAATGGTCGATGATGTCATAATGGGTCGATGATGTCATAATGGGTCGATGATGTCATAATGGGTCGATGATGTCATAATGGGTCGATGATGTCATAATGGGTCGATGATGTCATAATGGGTCGATGATGTCATAATGGTCGATGATGTCATAATGGTCGATGATGTCATAATGGGTGAATGATGTCATAATGGTCGATAATGTCATAATGGTCGATGATGTCATAATGGTCAATGATGTCATAATGGTCGATGATGTCATAATGTTCGATGATGTCATAATCGGTCGATGATGTCATAATGGTCGATGATGTTATAATAGGTCGATGATGTCATAATGGGTCGATGATGTCATAATGGGTCGATGATGTCATAATGGGTCGATGATGTCATTATGGGTCGATGATGTCATAATGGGTCGATGATGTCATAATGGTCGATGATGTCATTATGGGTCGATGATGTCATAATGGGTCGATGATGTCATAATGGATCGATGATGTCATAATGGGTCGATGAAGTCATAATGGTCGATGATGTCATAATGGTCGATGATGTCATAATGGGTCGATGATTTCATAATGGGTCGATGATGTCATAATGGTCGATGATGTCATAATGGGTCGATGATGTCATAATGGGTCGATGATGTCATAATGGTCGATGATGTCATATTAGTCGATGATGTCATAATGGTCGATGATGTCATAATGGGTCGATGATGTCATAAAGGGTCGATGATGTCATAATGGTCGATGATGTCATAATGGGTCGATGATGTCATAATGGGTTGATGATGTCATAATGGTCGATGATGTCATAATGGGTCGATGATGTCATAATGGATCGATGATGTCATAATGGTCGATGATGTCATAATGGGTCGATGATGTCATAATGGGTCGATGATGTCATAAAGGCCGATGATGTCATAATGGGTCGATGATGTCATAATGGTCGATGATGTCATAATGGGTCGATGATGTCATAATGGGTCGATGATGTCATAATGGTCGATGATGTCATAATGGGTCGATGATGTCATAATGGGTCGATGATGTCATAATGGGTCGATGATGTCATAATGGTCGATGATGTCATAATGGGTCGATGATGTCATAATGTGTCGATGATGTCATAATGGGTCGATGATGTCATAATGGTCGATGATGTCATAATGGTCGATGATGTCATAATGGGTCGATGATGTCATAATGGGTCGATGATGTCATAATGGTCGATGATGTCATAATGGGTCGATGATGTCATAATGGTCGATGATGTCATAATGGTCGATGATGTCATAATGGGTCGATGATGTCATAATGGGTCGATGATGTCATAATGGTCGATGATGTCATAATGGGTCGATGATGTCATAATGGGTCGATGATGTCATAATGGTCGATGATGTCATAATGGGTCGATGATGTCATAATGGGTCGATGATGTCATAATGGTCGATGATGTCATAATGGTCGATGATGTCATAATGGGTGAATGATGTCATAATGGTCGATAATGTCATAATGGTCGATGATGTCATAATGGTCAATGATGTCATAATGGTCGATGATGTCATAATGTTCGATGATGTCATAATCGGTCGATGATGTCATAATGGTCGATGATGTTATAATAGGTCGATGATGTCATAATGGGTCGATGATGTCATAATGGGTCGATGATGTCATAATGGGTCGATGATGTCATTATGGGTCGATGATGTCATAATGGGTCGATGATGTCATAATGGTCGATGATGTCATTATGGGTCGATGATGTCATAATGGGTCGATGATGTCTTAATGGATCGATGATGTCATAATGGGTCGATGAAGTCATAATGGTCGATGATGTCATAATGGTCGATGATGTCATAATGGGTCGATGATTTCATAATGGGTCGATGATGTCATAATGGTCGATGATGTCATAATGGGTCGATGATGTCATAATGGGTCGATGATGTCATAATGGTCGATGATGTCATATTAGTCGATGATGTCATAATGGGTCGATGATGTCATAATGGTCGATGATGTCATAATGGGTCGATGATGTCATTAAGGGTCGATGATGTCATAATGGTCGATGATGTCATAATGGTTGATGATGTCATAATGAGTCGATGATGTCATAATGGATCGATGATGTCATAATGGTCGATGATGTCATAATGGTCGATGATGTCATAATGGGTCGATGATGTCATAATGGTCGATGATGTAATAATGGGTCGATGATGTCATAATGGGTCGATGATGTCATAATGGCTGATGATGTCATAATGGGTCGATGATGTCATAGTGGTCGATGATGTCATAGTGGTCGATGTCATAATGGCCGATGATGTCATAATGGGTCGATGATGTCATAATGGGTCGATGATGTCATAATGGGTCGATGATGTCATAATGGGTCGACGATGTAATAATGGTCGATGATGTCATAATGGGTCGATGATGTCATAATGGGCCGCTGATGTCAAAAAGGGTCGATGATGTCATAATGGGTCGATGATGTCATAATGGTCGATGATGTCATAATGGGTCGATGATGTCATAATGGGTCGATGATGTCATAGTGGTCGATGATGTCATAATGGCCGATGATGTCATAATGGTCGATGATTTCATAATGGTCGATGATGTCATAATGGGTCGATGATGTCATATTGGGTCGATGATGTCATAATGGGTCGATGATGTCATAATGGGTCGATGATGTCATAATGGGTCGATGATGTCATAATGGGTCGACGATGTAATAATGGTCGATGATGTCATAATGGGTCGCTGATGTCATAAAGGGTCGATGATGTCATAATGGGTCGATGATGTCATAATGGTCGATGATGTCATAATGGGTCGATGATGTCATAATGGGTCGATGATGTCATAATGACCGATGATGTCATAATGGGTCGATGATGTCATAATAGGTCGATGATGTCATAATGGTCGATGATGTCATAATGGGTCGATGATGTCATAATGGGTCGATGACGTCATAATGGGTCGCTGATGTCATAAAGGGTCGATGATGTCATAATGGTCTGATGACATAATGGGTCGATGATGTCATAATGGGTTGATGATGTCATAATGGTCGATGATGTCATAATGGATTGATGATGTCATAATGGATCGATGATGTCATAATGGGTCGATGATGTCATAATGGTCGATGATGTCATAATGGGTCGATGATGTCATAATGGTCGATGATGTCATAATGGGTCGATGATGTCATAAAGGCCGATGATGTCATAATGGGTCGATGATGTCATAATGGTCGATGATGTCATAATGGGTCGATGATGTCATAATGTGTCGATGATGTCATAATGGTCGATGATGTCATAATGGGTCGATGATGTCATAATGGTCAATGATGTCATAATGGTCGATGATGTCATAATGTTCGATGATGTCATAATCGGTCGATGATGTCATAATGGTCGATGATGTTATAATAGGTCGATGATGTCATAATGGGTCGATGATGTCATAAAGGGTCGATGATGTCATAATGGGTCGATGACATCATCGACCCATTATGACATCATCGACCCATTATGACATCATCGACCCATTATGACATCATCTACCCATTATGACATCATCGACCCACTATGACATCATCGACCCATTATGACATCATCGACCATTATGACATCATCGGCATGTCAAACTAATTTGATCAGCTTCTATGAAGAGGTAAGTTCAAGTCTGGACCAGGGAAATGCAGTGGATGTTGTGTATATGGACTTTTCAAAAGCTTTTGATACGATGCCACACAAAAGGTTGGTACAGAAAATGAGAATAATGGGGATAGGGGAAAATATGTGTAACTGGGTTAAAAACTGGCTCAGTGATAGGAAACAAAGGGTGGTTATTAATGGTACGTACTCGGACTGGGTCTCAGTTCATAGTGGGGTACCACAGGGGTCAGTATTGGGCCCGCTTCTTTTCAACATATTTATAAATGACCTTGTTGGGGGCATGCAGAGTAGAATTTCAATATTTGCAGATGATACTAAACTCTGCAGGGTAATCAATATAGAGGAGGATAATTTTATATTACAGGGAGATTTATGTAAATTGGAGGATTGGGCTGAGAAGTGGCAATTGAAGTTTAATGTAGATAAATGTAAGGTCATGCACTTGGGTAGAGGAAATAACATTTATGATTATGTACTTAATTGTAGAACACTGGGTAAAACAGACACAGAAAAAGACTTGGGTGTATGGGTGGATGGTAAACTTCACTTTAGTGGACAGTGTCAGGCAGCTGCTGCCAGGGCTAATAAAATAATGGGATGTATTAAAAGAGGTATAAGTGTTCATGAAAAAAATATAGTTCTACCTCTGTACAAGTCACTAGTGCGACCGCACTTAGAATACTGTGTACAATTCTGGTCACCGATATATAAGAAGGACATAGCTGAACTGGAGAGGGTGCAGAGAAGAGCGACCAAGATTATTAGAGGAATGGGTGGGCTGCAATACCAAGACAGGTTATTAAACTTGGGGTTATTTAGTTTGGAAAAACGAAGGCTTAGGGGAGATCTAATCACAATGTATAAATATATTAGGGGACAGTACAGAGACCTTTCCAAAGATCTTTTTACACCTAGGCCTGCGACTGGAACACGGGGGCATCCGCTACGTCTTGAGGAAAGAAGGTTTAATCATAATCACAGACGAGGATTCTTTACTGTACGAGCAGTGAGACTATGGAACTCTCTGCCGCATGATGTTGTAATGAGTGATTCACTACTAACATTTAAGCAGAGCCTGGATGCCTTTCTTGAAAAATTTAATATTACCAGTTATGTATATTAGATTTTATGACAGGGTATTGATCCAGGGAACTAGTCTGATTGCCGGATGTGGAGTCAGGAAGGAAATTTTTTCCCCATTGGAACTTGTTTGCCACATTGGGGTTTTTTTTGCCTTCCTCTGGATCAACATGTTAGGCTACAGGTTGAACTAGATGGACTTAGAGTCTCCCTTCAACCTTAAAAACTATGATACTATGTCATAATGGTCGATGATGTCATAATGGGTCGATGATGTCATAATGGGTCGATGATGTCATAATGGGTCGATGATGTCATAATGGCTGATGATGTCATAATGGGTCGATGATGTCATAGTGGTCGATAATGTCATAATGGCCGATGATGTCATAATGGTCGATGATTTCATAATGGTCGATGATGTCATAATGGGTCGATGATGTCATAATGGGTCGATGATGTCATAATGGGTCGATGATGTCATAATGACCGATGATGTCATAATGGGTCGATGATGTCATAATGGGTCGATGATGTCATAATGGGTCGATGATGTCATAATGGGTCGCTGATGTCATAAAGGGTCGATGATGTCATAATGGTCGATGATGTCATAATGGGTCGATGATGTCATAATGGGTCGATGATGTCATAATGGTCGATGATGTCATAATGGGTCGATGATGTCATAATGGATCGATGATGTCATAATGGTCGATGATGTCATAATGGTCGATGATGTCATAATGGGTCGATGATGTCATAATGGGTCGATGATGTCATAAAGGCCGATGATGTCATAATGGGTCGATGATGTCATAATGGTCGATGATGTCATAATGGGTCGATGATGTCATAATGGTCGATGATGTCATAATGGGTCGATGATGTCATAATGGGTCGATGATGTCATAATGGGTCGATGATGTCATAATGGTCGATGATGTCATAATGGGTCGATGATGTCATAATGTGTCGATGATGTCATAATGGTCGATGATGTCATAATGGGTCGATGATGTCATTATGGGTCGATGATGTCATAATGGGTCGATGATGTCATAATGGGTCGATGATGTCATAATGGGTCGATGATGTCATAATGACCGATGATGTCATAATAGGTCGATGATGTCATAATGGTCGATGATGTCATAATGGGTCGATGATGTCATAATGGGTCGATGATGTCATAGTGGTCGATGATGTCATAATGGCCGATGATGTCAAATGGTCGATGATTTCATAATCGGTCGATGATGTCATAATGGGTCGATGATGTCATAATGGGTCGATGATGTCATAATGGGTCGATGATGTCATAATGGGTCGATGATGTCATAATGACCGATTATGTCATAATGGGTCGATGATGTCATAATAGGTCGATGATGTCATAATGGGTCGATGATGTCATAAAGGCCGATGATGTCATAATGGGTCGATGATGTCATAATGGTCGATGATGTCATAATGGGTCGATGATGTCATAATGGTCAATGATGTCATAATGGTCGATGATGTCATAATGTTCGATGATGTCATAATCGGTCGATGATGTCATAATGGTCGATGATGTTATAATAGGTCGATGATGTCATAATGGGTCGATGATGTCATAATGGGTCGATGATGTCATAATGGTCGATGATGTCATAATGGTCGATGATGTCATAATGGGTCGATGATGTCATAATGGGTCGATGATGTCATAAAGGCCGATGATGTCATAATGGGTCGATGATGTCATAATGGTCGATGATGTCATAATGGGTCGATGATGTCATAATGGGTCGATGATGTCATAATGGCCGATGATGTCATAATGGGTCGATGATGTCATAATGGGTCGATGATGTCATAATGGGTCGATGATGTCATAATGGTCGATGATGTCATAATGGGTCGATGATGTCATAATGTGTCGATGATGTCATAATGGGTCGATGATGTCATAATGGTCGATGATGTCATTATGAATCGATAATGTCATAATGGGTCGATGATGTCATAATGGTCGATGATGTCATAATGGTCGATGATGTCATAATGGGTCGATGATGTCATAATGGGTCGATGATGTCATAATGGTCGATGATGTCATTATGGGTCGATGATGTCATAATGGGTCGATGATGTCATAATGGTCGATGATGTCATTATGGGTCGATGATGTCATAATGGGTCGATGATGTCATAATGGATCGATGATGTCATAATGGGTCGATGAAGTCATAATGGTCGATGATGTCATAATGGTCGATGATGTCATAATGGGTCGATGATGTCATAATGGGTCGATGATGTCATAATGGGTCGATGATGTCATAATGGGTCGATGATGTCATAATGGTCTATGATGTCATAATGGGTCGATGATGTCATAATGGGTCGATGATGTCATAATGGTCGATGGTGTCATAATGGTCGATGTCATAATGGGTCGATGATGTCATAATGGGTCGATGATGTCATATTAGTCGATGATGTCATAATGGGTCGATGATGTCATAATGGTCGATGATGTCATAATGGGTCGATGATGTCATTAAGGGTCGATGATGTCATAATGGTCGATGATGTCATAATGGTTGATGATGTCATAATGAGTCGATGATGTCATAATGGGTCGATGATGTCATAATGGTCGATGATGTCATAATGGTCGATGATGTCATAATGGGTCGATGATGTCATAATGGTCGATGATGTAATAATGGGTCGATGATGTCATAATGGGACGATGATGTCATAATGGCTGATGATGTCATAATGGGTCGATGATGTCATAGTGGTCGATGATGTCATAGTGGTCGATGTCATAATGGCCGATGATCTCATAATGGTCGATGATGTCATAATGGGTCGATGATGTCATAATGGGTCGATGATGTCATAATGGGTCGATGATGTCATAATGGGTCGATGATGTAATAATGGTCGATGATGTCATAATGGGTCGATGATGTCATAATGGGTCGCTGATGTCATAAAGGGTCGATGATGTCATAATGGGTCGATGATGTCATAATGGTCGATGATGTCATAATGGGTCGATGATGTCATAATGGGTCGATGATGTCATAATGGCTGATGATGTCATAATGGGTCGATGATGTCATAGTGGTCGATGATGTCATAATGGCCGATGATGTCATAATTGTCGATGATTTCATAATGGTCGATGATGTCATAATGGGTCGATGATGTCATAATGGGTCGATGATGTCATAATGGGTCGATGATGTCATAATGGGTCGATGATGTCATAATGGGTCGACGATGTAATAATGGTCGATGATGTCATAATGGGTCGATGATGTCATAATGGGTCGCTGATGTCATAAAGGGTCGATGATGTCATAATGGGTCGATGATGTCATAATGGTCGATGATGTCATAATGGGTCGATGATGTCATAATGGGTCGATGATGTCATAATGGGTCGATGATGTCATAATGACCGATGATGTCATAATGGGTCATGATGTCATAATAGGTCAATGATGTCATAATGGTCGATGATGTCATAATGGGTCGATGATGTCATAATGGGTCGATGACGTCATAATGGGTCGCTGAAGTCATAAAGGGTCGATGATGTCATAATGGTCTGATGTCATAATGGGTCGATGATGTCATAATAGGTTGATGATGTCATAATGGTCGATGATGTCATAATGGGTCGATGATGTCATAATGGATCGATGATGTCATAATGGGTCGATGATGTCATAATGGTCGATGATGTCATAATGGTCGATGATGTCATAATGGGTCGATGATGTCATAATGGGTCGATGATGTCATAAAGGCCGATGATGTCATAATGGGTCGATGATGTCATAATGGGTCGATGATGTCATAATGGGTCGATGATGTCATAATGGTCGATGATGTCATAATGGGTCGATGATGTCATAATGGGTCGATGATGTCATAATGGGTCGATGATGTCATAATGGTCGATAATGTCATAATGGTCGATGATGTCATAATGTTCGATGATGTCATAATCGGTCGATGATGTCATAATGGTCGATGATGTCATAATAGGTCGATGATGTCATAATGGGTCGATGATGTCATAATGGGTCGATGATGTCATAATGGGTCGATGATGTCATTATGGGTCAATGATGTCATAATGGGTCGATGATGTCATAATGGTCGATGATATCATTATGGGTCGATGATGTCATAATGGGTCAATGATGTCATAATGGATCGATGATGTCATAATGGGTCGATGAAGTCATAATGGTCGATGATGTCATAATGGTCGATGATGTCATAATGGGTCGATGATGTCATAATGGGTCGATGTCGTAATGGGTCGATGATGTCATAATGGGTCGATGATGTCATAATGGTCGATGATGTCATAATGGGTCGATGATGTCATAATGGGTCGATGATGTCATAATGGGTCGATGATGTCATTATGGGTCGATGATGTCATAATGGTCGATGATGTCATAATGGTCGATGTCATAATGGGTCGATGATGTCATAATGGGTCGATGATGTCATATTAGTCGATGATGTCATAATGGGTCGATGATGTCATAATGGTCGATGATGTCATAATGGGTCGATGATGTCATTAAGGGTCGATGATGTCATAATGGTCGATGATGTCATAATGGTTGATGATGTCATAATGAGTCGATGATGTCATAATGGGTCGATGATGTCATAATGGTCGATGATGTCATAATGGTCGATGATGTCATAATGGGTCGATGATGTCATAGTGGTCGATGATGTCATAGTGGTCGATGTCATAATGGCCGATGATGTCATAATGGTCGATGATGTCATAATGGGTCGATGATGTCATAATGGGTCGATGATGTCATAATGGGTCGATGATGTCATAATGGGTCGATGATGTCATAATGGGTCGACGATGTAATAATGGTCGATGATGTCATAATGGGTCGACGATGTAATAATGGTCGATGATGTCATAATGGGTCGATGATGTCATAATGGGTCGCTGATGTCATAAAGGGTCGATGATGTCATAATGGGTCGATGATGTCATAATGGTCGATGATGTCATAATGGGTCGATGATGTCATAATGGGTCGATGATGTCATAATGGCTGATGATGTCATAATGGGTCGATGATGTCATAGTGGTCGATGATGTCATAATGGCCGATGATGTCATAATGGTCGATGATTTCATAATGGTCGATGATGTCATAATAGGTCGATGATGTCATAATGGGTCGATGATGTCATAATGGGTCGATGATGTCATAAAGGGTCGATGATGTCATAATGGTCGATGATGTCATAATGGGTCGATGATGTCATAATGGGTTGATGATGTCATAATGGTCGATGATGTCATAATGGGTCGATGATGTCATAATGGATCGATGATGTCATAATGGTCGATGATGTCATAATGGGTCGATGATGTCATAATGGGTCGATGATGTCATAAAGGCCGATGATGTCATAATGGGTCGATGATGTCATAATGGTCGATGATGTCATAATGGGTCGATGATGTCATAATGGGTCGATGATGTCATAATGGTCGATGATGTCATAATGGGTCGATGATGTCATAATGGGTCGATGATGTCATAATGGGTCGATGATGTCATAATGGTCGATGATGTCATAATAGGTCGATGATGTCATAATGTGTCGATGATGTCATAATGGGTCGATGATGCCATAATGGTCGATGATGTCATTATGAATCGATGATGTCATAATGGGTCGATGATGTCATAATGGTCGATGATGTCATAATGGTCGATGATGTCATAATGGGTCGATGATGTCATAATGGGTCGATGATGTCATAATGGTCGATGATGTCATAATGGGTCGATGATGTCATAATGGGTCGATGATGTCATAATGGTCGATGATGTCATAATGGGTCGATGATGTCATAATGGGTCGATGATGTCATAATGGTCGATGATGTCATAATGGTCGATGATGTCATAATGGGTGAATGATGTCATAATGGTCGATAATGTCATAATGGTCGATGATGTCATAATGGTCAATGATGTCATAATGGTCGATGATGTCATAATGTTCGATGATGTCATAATCGGTCGATGATGTCATAATGGTCGATGATGTTATAATAGGTCGATGATGTCATAATGGGTCGATGATGTCATAATGGGTCGATGATGTCATAATGGTCGATGATGTCATTATGGGTCGATGATGTCATAATGGGTCGATGATGTCATAATGGATCGATGATGTCATAATGGGTCGATGAAGTCATAATGGTCGATGATGTCATAATGGTCGATGATGTCATAATGGGTCGATGATTTCATAATGGGTCGATGATGTCATAATGGTCGATGATGTCATAATGGGTCGATGATGTCATAATGGGTCGATGATGTCATAATGGTCGATGATGTCATATTAGTCGATGATGTCATAATGGGTCGATGATGTCATAATGGTCGATGATGTCATAATGGGTCGATGATGTCATTAAGGGTCGATGATGTCATAATGGTCGATGATGTCATAATGGTTGATGATGTCATAATGAGTCGATGATGTCATAATGGATCGATGATGTCATAATGGTCGATGATGTCATAATGGTCGATGATGTCATAATGGGTCGATGATGTCATAATGGTCGATGATGTAATAATGGGTCGATGATGTCATAATGGGTCGATGATGTCATAATGGCTGATGATGTCATAATGGGTCGATGATGTCATAGTGGTCGATGATGTCATAGTGGTCGATGTCATAATGGCCGATGATGTCATAATGGCCGATGATGTCATAATGGGTCGATGATGTCATAATGGGTCGATGATGTCATAATGGGTCGATGATGTCATAATGGGTCGACGATGTAATAATGGTCGATGATGTCATAATGGGTCGATGATGTCATAATGGGCCGCTGATGTCAAAAAGGGTCGATGATGTCATAATGGGTCGATGATGTCATAATGGTCGATGATGTCATAATGGGTCGATGATGTCATAATGGGTCGATGATGTCATAGTGGTCGATGATGTCATAATGGCCGATGATGTCATAATGGTCGATGATTTCATAATGGTCGATGATGTCATAATGGGTCGATGATGTCATATTGGGTCGATGATGTCATAATGGGTCGATGATGTCATAATGGGTCGATGATGTCATAATGGGTCGATGATGTCATAATGGGTCGACGATGTAATAATGGTCGATGATGTCATAATGGGTCGCTGATGTCATAAAGGGTCGATGATGTCATAATGGGTCGATGATGTCATAATGGTCGATGATGTCATAATGGGTCGATGATGTCATAATGGGTCGATGATGTCATAATGACCGATGATGTCATAATGGGTCGATGATGTCATAATAGGTCGATGATGTCATAATGGTCGATGATGTCATAATGGGTCGATGATGTCATAATGGGTCGATGACGTCATAATGGGTCGCTGATGTCATAAAGGGTCGATGATGTCATAATGGTCTGATGACATAATGGGTCGATGATGTCATAATGGGTTGATGATGTCATAATGGTCGATGATGTCATAATAGATTGATGATGTCATAATGGATCGATGATGTCATAATGGGTCGATGATGTCATAATGGTCGATGATGTCATAATGGGTCGATGATGTCATAATGGTCGATGATGTCATAATGGGTCGATGATGTCATAAAGGCCGATGATGTCATAATGGGTCGATGATGTCATAATGGTCGATGATGTCATAATGGGTCGATGATGTCATAATGTGTCGATGATGTCATAATGGTCGATGATGTCATAATGGGTCGATGATGTCATAATGGTCAATGATGTCATAATGGTCGATGATGTCATAATGTTCGATGATGTCATAATCGGTCGATGATGTCATAATGGTCGATGATGTTATAATAGGTCGATGATGTCATAATGGGTCGATGATGTCATAATGGGTCGATGATGTCCTAATGGGTCGATGATGTCATAATGGGTCGATGATGTCATAATGGTCGATGATGTCATAATGGGTCGATGATGTCATTAAGGGTCGATGATGTCATAATGGTCGATGATGTCATAATGGTTGATGATGTCATAATGAGTCGATGATGTCATAATGGATCGATGATGTCATAATGGTCGATGATGTCATAATGGTCGATGATGTCATAATGGGTCGATGATGTCATAATGGTCGATGATGTAATAATGGGTCGATGATGTCATAATGGGTCGATGATGTCATAATGGCTGATGATGTCATAATGGGTCGATGATGTCATAGTGGTCGATGATGTCATAGTGGTCGATGTCATAATGGCCGATGATGTCATAATGGCCGATGATCTCATAATGGGTCGATGATGTCATAATGGGTCGATGATGTCATAATGGGTCGATGATGTCATAATGGGTCGATGATGTCATAATGGGTCGACGATGTAATAATGGTCGATGATGTCATAATGGGTCGATGATGTCATAATGGGTCGCTGATGTCAAAAAGGGTCGATGATGTCATAATGGGTCGATGATGTCATAATGGTCGATGATGTCATAATGGGTCGATGATGTCATAATGGGTCGATGATGTCATAGTCGTCGATGATGTCATAATGGCCGATGATGTCATAATGGTCGATGATTTCATAATGGTCGATGATGTCATAATGGGTCGATGATGTCATATTGGGTTGATGATGTCATAATGGGTCGATGATGTCATAATGGGTCGATGATGTCATAATGGGTCGACGATGTAATAATGGTCGATGATGTCATAATGGGTCGCTGATGTCATAAAGGGTCGATGATGTCATAATGGGTCGATGATGTCATAATGGTCGATGATGTCATAATGGGTCGATGATGTCATAATGGGTCGATGATGTCATAATGACCGATGATGTCATTATGAGTCGATGATGTCATAATAGGTCGATGATGTCATAATGGTCGATGATGTCATAATGGGTCGATGATGTCATAATGGGTCGATGACGTCATAATGGGTCGCTGATGTCATAAAGGGTCGATGATGTCATAATGGTCTGATGTCATAATGGGTCGATGATGTCATAATGGGTTGATGATGTCATAATGGTCGATGATGTCATAATGGATCGATGATGTCATAATGGATCGATGATGTCATAATGGGTCGATGATGTCATAATGGTCGATGATGTCATAATGGGTCGATGATGTCATAATGGTCGATGATGTCATAATGGGTCGATGATGTCATAAAGGCCGATGATGTCATAATGGGTCGATGATGTCATAATGGTCGATGATGTCATAATGGGTCGATGATGTCATAATGGGTCGATGATGTCATAATGGTCGATGATGTCATAATGGGTCGATGATGTCATAATGGTCAATGATGTCATAATGGTCGATGATGTCATAATGTTCGATGATGTCATAATCGGTCGATGATGTCATAATGGTCGATGATGTTATAATAGGTCGATGATGTCATAATGGGTCGATGATGTCATAATGGGTCGATGATGTCCTAATGGGTCGATGATGTCATTATGGGTCGATGATGTCATAATGGTTCGATGATGTCATAATGGTCGATGATGTCATTATGGGTCGATGATGTCATAATGGGTCGATGATGTCATAGTGGATCGATGATGTCATAATGGGTCGATGAAGTCATAATGGTCGATGATGTCATAATGGTCGATGATGTCATAATGGGTCGATGATGTCATAATGGGTCGATGATGTCATAATGGGTCGATGATGTCATAATTGTTGATGATGTCATAATGGGTCGATGATGTCATAATGGGTCGATGATGTCATAATGGGTCGATGATGTCATAATGGTCGATGATGTCATAATGGTCGATGTCATAATGGGTCGATGATGTCATAATGGGTCGATGATGTCATAATGGGTCGATGATGTCATAATGGTCGATGATGTCATAATGGGTCGATGATGTCATTAAGGGTCGATGATGTCATAATGGTCGATGATGTCATAATGGTTGATGATGTCATAATGAGTCGATGATGTCATAATGGGTCGATGATGTCATTATGGGTCGATGATGTCATAATGGTTCGATGATGTCATAATGGTCGATGATGTCATTATGGGTCGATGATGTCATAATGGGTCGATGATGTCATAATGGATCTATGATGTCATAATGGGTCGATGAAGTCATAATGGTCGATGATGTCATAATGGTCGATGATGTCATAATGGGTCGATGATGTCATAATGGTCGATGATGTCATAATGGGTCGATGATGTCATAATGGGTCGATGATGTCATTATGGGTCAATGATGTCATAATGGGTCGATGATGTCATAATGGTCGATGATATCATTATGGGTCGATGATGTCATAATGGGTCAATGATGTCATAATGGATCGATGATGTCATAATGGGTCGATGAAGTCATAATGGTCGATGATGTCATAATGGTCGATGATGTCATAATGGGTCGATGATGTCATAATGGGTCGATGTCGTAATGGGTCGATGATGTCATAATGGGTCGATGATGTCATAATGGTCGATGATGTCATAATGGGTCGATGATGTCATAATGGGTCGATGATGTCATAATGGGTCGATGATGTCATAATGGGTCGATGATGTCATAATGGTCGATGATGTCATAATGGTCGATGTCATAATGGGTCGATGATGTCATAATGGGTCGATGATGTCATATTAGTCGATGATGTCATAATGGGTCGATGATGTCATAATGGTCGATGATGTCATAATGGGTCGATGATGTCATTAAGGGTCGATGATGTCATAATGGTCGATGATGTCATAATGGTTGATGATGTCATAATGAGTCGATGATGTCATAACGGGTCGATGATGTCATAATGGTCGATGATGTCATAATGGTCGATGATGTCATAATGGGTCGATGATGTCATAGTGGTCGATGATGTCATAGTGGTCGATGTCATAATGGCCGATGATGTCATAATGGTCGATGATGTCATAATGGGTCGATGATGTCATAATGGGTCGATGATGTCATAATGGGTCGATGATGTCATAATGGGTCGATGATGTCATAATGGGTCGACGATGTAATAATGGTCGATGATGTCATAATGGGTCGACGATGTAATAATGGTCGATGATGTCATAATGGGTCGATGATGTCATAATGGGTCGCTGATGTCATAAAGGGTCGATGATGTCATAATGGGTCGATGATGTCATAATGGTCGATGATGTCATAATGGGTCGATGATGTCATAATGGGTCGATGATGTCATAATGGCTGATGATGTCATAATGGGTCGATGATGTCATAGTGGTCGATGATGTCATAATGGCCGATGATGTCATAATGGTCGATGATTTCATAATGGTCGATGATGTCATAATAGGTCGATGATGTCATAATGGGTCGATGATGTCATAATGGGTCGATGATGTCATAAAGGGTCGATGATGTCATAATGGTCGATGATGTCATAATGGGTCGATGATGTCATAATGGGTTGATGATGTCATAATGGTCGATGATGTCATAATGGGTCGATGATGTCATAATGGATCGATGATGTCATAATGGTCGATGATGTCATAATGGGTCGATGATGTCATAATGGGTCGATGATGTCATAAAGGCCGATGATGTCATAATGGGTCGATGATGTCATAATGGTCGATGATGTCATAATGGGTCGATGATGTCATAATGGGTCGATGATGTCATAATGGTCGATGATGTCATAATGGGTCGATGATGTCATAATGGGTCGATGATGTCATAATGGTCGATGATGTCATAATAGGTCGATGATGTCATAATGTGTCGATGATGTCATAATGGGTCGATGATGCCATAATGGTCGATGATGTCATTATGAATCGATGATGTCATAATGGGTCGATGATGTCATAATGGTCGATGATGTCATAATGGTCGATGATGTCATAATGGGTCGATGATGTCATAATGGGTCGATGATGTCATAATGGTCGATGATGTCATAATGGGTCGATGATGTCATAATGGGTCGATGATGTCATAATGGTCGATGATGTCATAATGGGTCGATGATGTCATAATGGGTCGATGATGTCATAATGGTCGATGATGTCATAATGGTCGATGATGTCATAATGGGTGAATGATGTCATAATGGTCGATAATGTCATAATGGTCGATGATGTCATAATGGTCAATGATGTCATAATGGTCGATGATGTCATAATGTTCGATGATGTCATAATCGGTCGATGATGTCATAATGGTCGATGATGTTATAATAGGTCGATGATGTCATAATGGGTCGATGATGTCATAATGGGTCGATGATGTCATAATGGTCGATGATGTCATTATGGGTCGATGATGTCATAATGGGTCGATGATGTCATAATGGATCGATGATGTCATAATGGGTCGATGAAGTCATAATGGTCGATGATGTCATAATGGTCGATGATGTCATAATGGGTCGATGATTTCATAATGGGTCGATGATGTCATAATGGTCGATGATGTCATAATGGGTCGATGATGTCATAATGGGTCGATGATGTCATAATGGTCGATGATGTCATATTAGTCGATGATGTCATAATGGGTCGATGATGTCATAATGGTCGATGATGTCATAATGGGTCGATGATGTCATTAAGGGTCGATGATGTCATAATGGTCGATGATGTCATAATGGTTGATGATGTCATAATGAGTCGATGATGTCATAATGGATCGATGATGTCATAATGGTCGATGATGTCATAATGGTCGATGATGTCATAATGGGTCGATGATGTCATAATGGTCGATGATGTAATAATGGGTCGATGATGTCATAATGGGTCGATGATGTCATAATGGCTGATGATGTCATAATGGGTCGATGATGTCATAGTGGTCGATGATGTCATAGTGGTCGATGTCATAATGGCCGATGATGTCATAATGGCCGATGATGTCATAATGGGTCGATGATGTCATAATGGGTCGATGATGTCATAATGGGTCGATGATGTCATAATGGGTCGACGATGTAATAATGGTCGATGATGTCATAATGGGTCGATGATGTCATAATGGGCCGCTGATGTCAAAAAGGGTCGATGATGTCATAATGGGTCGATGATGTCATAATGGTCGATGATGTCATAATGGGTCGATGATGTCATAATGGGTCGATGATGTCATAGTGGTCGATGATGTCATAATGGCCGATGATGTCATAATGGTCGATGATTTCATAATGGTCGATGATGTCATAATGGGTCGATGATGTCATATTGGGTCGATGATGTCATAATGGGTCGATGATGTCATAATGGGTCGATGATGTCATAATGGGTCGATGATGTCATAATGGGTCGACGATGTAATAATGGTCGATGATGTCATAATGGGTCGCTGATGTCATAAAGGGTCGATGATGTCATAATGGGTCGATGATGTCATAATGGTCGATGATGTCATAATGGGTCGATGATGTCATAATGGGTCGATGATGTCATAATGACCGATGATGTCATAATGGGTCGATGATGTCATAATAGGTCGATGATGTCATAATGGTCGATGATGTCATAATGGGTCGATGATGTCATAATGGGTCGATGACGTCATAATGGGTCGCTGATGTCATAAAGGGTCGATGATGTCATAATGGTCTGATGACATAATGGGTCGATGATGTCATAATGGGTTGATGATGTCATAATGGTCGATGATGTCATAATGGATTGATGATGTCATAATGGATCGATGATGTCATAATGGGTCGATGATGTCATAATGGTCGATGATGTCATAATGGGTCGATGATGTCATAATGGTCGATGATGTCATAATGGGTCGATGATGTCATAAAGGCCGATGATGTCATAATGGGTCGATGATGTCATAATGGTCGATGATGTCATAATGGGTCGATGATGTCATAATGTGTCGATGATGTCATAATGGTCGATGATGTCATAATGGGTCGATGATGTCATAATGGTCAATGATGTCATAATGGTCGATGATGTCATAATGTTCGATGATGTCATAATCGGTCGATGATGTCATAATGGTCGATGATGTTATAATAGGTCGATGATGTCATAATGGGTCGATGATGTCATAATGGGTCGATGATGTCCTAATGGGTCGATGATGTCATAATGGGTCGATGATGTCATAATGGTCGATGATGTCATAATGGGTCGATGATGTCATTAAGGGTCGATGATGTCATAATGGTCGATGATGTCATAATGGTTGATGATGTCATAATGAGTCGATGATGTCATAATGGATCGATGATGTCATAATGGTCGATGATGTCATAATGGTCGATGATGTCATAATGGGTCGATGATGTCATAATGGTCGATGATGTAATAATGGGTCGATGATGTCATAATGGGTCGATGATGTCATAATGGCTGATGATGTCATAATGGGTCGATGATGTCATAGTGGTCGATGATGTCATAGTGGTCGATGTCATAATGGCCGATGATGTCATAATGGCCGATGATCTCATAATGGGTCGATGATGTCATAATGGGTCGATGATGTCATAATGGGTCGATGATGTCATAATGGGTCGATGATGTCATAATGGGTCGACGATGTAATAATGGTCGATGATGTCATAATGGGTCGATGATGTCATAATGGGTCGCTGATGTCAAAAATGGTCGATGATGTCATAATGGGTCGATGATGTCATAATGGTCGATGATGTCATAATGGGTCGATGATGTCATAATGGGTCGATGATGTCATAGTCGTCGATGATGTCATAATGGCCGATGATGTCATAATGGTCGATGATTTCATAATGGTCGATGATGTCATAATGGGTCGATGATGTCATATTGGGTTGATGATGTCATAATGGGTCGATGATGTCATAATGGGTCGATGATGTCATAATGGGTCGATGATGTCATAATGGGTCGACGATGTAATAATGGTCGATGATGTCATAATGGGTCGCTGATGTCATAAAGGGTCGATGATGTCATAATGGGTCGATGATGTCATAATGGTCGATGATGTCATAATGGGTCGATGATGTCATAATGGGTCGATGATGTCATAATGACCGATGATGTCATTATGAGTCGATGATGTCATAATAGGTCGATGATGTCATAATGGTCGATGATGTCATAATGGGTCGATGATGTCATAATGGGTCGATGACGTCATAATGGGTCGCTGATGTCATAAAGGGTCGATGATGTCATAATGGTCTGATGTCATAATGGGTCGATGATGTCATAATGGGTTGATGATGTCATAATGGTCGATGATGTCATAATGGATCGATGATGTCATAATGGATCGATGATGTCATAATGGGTCGATGATGTCATAATGGTCGATGATGTCATAATGGGTCGATGATGTCATAATGGTCGATGATGTCATAATGGGTCGATGATGTCATAAAGGCCGATGATGTCATAATGGGTCGATGATGTCATAATGGTCGATGATGTCATAATGGGTCGATGATGTCATAATGGGTCGATGATGTCATAATGGTCGATGATGTCATAATGGGTCGATGATGTCATAATGGTCAATGATGTCATAATGGTCGATGATGTCATAATGTTCGATGATGTCATAATCGGTCGATGATGTCATAATGGTCGATGATGTTATAATAGGTCGATGATGTCATAATGGGTCGATGATGTCATAATGGGTCGATGATGTCCTAATGGGTCGATGATGTCATTATGGGTCGATGATGTCATAATGGTTCGATGATGTCATAATGGTCGATGATGTCATTATGGGTCGATGATGTCATAATGGGTCGATGATGTCATAGTGGATCGATGATGTCATAATGGGTCGATGAAGTCATAATGGTCGATGATGTCATAATGGTCGATGATGTCATAATGGGTCGATGATGTCATAATGGGTCGATGATGTCATAATGGGTCGATGATGTCATAATTGTCGATGATGTCATAATGGGTCGATGATGTCATAATGGGTCGATGATGTCATAATGGGTCGATGATGTCATAATGGTCGATGATGTCATAATGGTCGATGTCATAATGGGTCGATGATGTCATAATGGGTCGATGATGTCATAATGGGTCGATGATGTCATAATGGTCGATGATGTCATAATGGGTCGATGATGTCATTAAGGGTCGATGATGTCATAATGGTCGATGATGTCATAATGGTTGATGATGTCATAATGAGTCGATGATGTCATAATGGGTCGATGATGTCATTATGGGTCGATGATGTCATAATGGTTCGATGATGTCATAATGGTCGATGATGTCATTATGGGTCGATGATGTCATAATGGGTCGATGATGTCATAATGGATCTATGATGTCATAATGGGTCGATGAAGTCATAATGGTCGATGATGTCATAATGGTCGATGATGTCATAATGGGTCGATGATGTCATAATGGGTCGATGATGTCATAATGGGTCGATGATGTCATAATGGTCGATGATGTCATAATGGGTCGATGATGTCATAATGGGTCGATGATGTCATAATGGGTCGATGATGTCATAATGGGTCGATGATGTCATAATGGTCGATGATGTCATAATGGTCGATGTCATAATGGGTCGATGATGTCATAATGGTCGATGATGTCATAATGGGTCGATGATGTCATTAAGGGTCGATGATGTCATAATGGTCGATGATGTCATAATGGTTGATGATGTCATAATGAGTTGATGATGTCATAATGGGTCGATGATGTCATAATGGTCGATGATGTCATAATGGTCGATGATGTCATAATGGGTCGATGATGTCATAATGGTCGATGATGTAATAATGGGTCGATGATGTCATAATGGGTCGATGATGTCATAATGGCTGATGATGTCATAATGGGTCGATGATGTCATAGTGGTCGATGATGTCATAGTGGTCGATGTCATAATGGCCGATGATGTCATAATGGTCGATGATGTCATAATAGGTCGATGATGTCATAATGGGTCGATGATGTCATAATGGGTCGATGATGTCATAATGGGTCGATGATGTCATAATGGGTCGATGATGTCATAATGGGTCGACGATGTAATAATGGTCGATGATGTAATAATGGGTCGATGATGTCATAAAGGTTCGATGATGTCATAATGGGTCGATGATGTCATAATGGTCGATGATGTCATAATGGGTCGATGATGTCATAATGGGTCGATGATGTCATAATGGCTGACGATGTCATAATGGGTCGATGATGTCATAGTGGTCGATGATGTCATAATGGCCAATGATGTCATAATGGTCGATGATTTCATAATGGTCGATGATGTCATAATGGGTCGATGATGTCATAATGGGTCGACGATGTAATAATGGTCGATGATGTCATAATGGTCGATGATGTTATAATAGGTCGATGATGTCATAATGGGTCGATGATGTCATAATGGGTCGATGATGTCCTAATGGGTCGATGATGTCATTATGGGTCGATGATGTCATAATGGGTCGATGATGTCATAATGGTCGATCATGTCATTATGGGTCGATGATGTCATAATGGGTCGATGATGTCATAATGGATCGATGATGTCATAATGGGTCGATGAAGTCATAATGGTCGATAATGTCATAATGGTCGATGATGTCATAATGGGTCGATGATGTCATAATGGGTCGATGATGTCATAATGGGTCGATGATGTCATAATGGTCGATGTCATAATGGGTCGATGATGTCATAATGGGTCGATGATGTCATATTAGTCGATGATGTCATAATGGGTCGATGATGTCATAATGGTCGATGATGTCATAATGGGTCGATGATGTCATTAAGGGTCGATGATGTCATAATGGTCGATGATGTCATAATGGTTGATGATGTCATAATGAGTCGATGATGTCATAATGGGTCGATGATGTCATAATGGTCGATGATGTCATAATGGTCGATGATGTCATAATGGGTCGATGATGTCATAATGGTCGATGATGTCATAATGGGTCGATGATGTCATAATGGTCAATGATGTCATAATGGTCGATGATGTCATAATGTTCGATGATGTCATAATCGGTCGATGATGTCATAATGGTCGATGATGTTATAATAGGTCGATGATGTCATAATGGGTCGATGATGTCATAATGGGTCGATGATGTCCTAATGGGTCGATGATGTCATTATGGGTCGATGATGTCATAATGGTTCGATGATGTCATAATGGTCGATGATGTCATTATGGGTCGATGATGTCATAATGGGTCGATGATGTCATAGTGGATCGATGATGTCATAATGGGTCGATGAAGTCATAATGGTCGATGATGTCATAATGGTCGATGATGTCATAATGGGTCGATGATGTCATAATGGGTCGATGATGTCATAATGGGTCGATGATGTCATAATGGTCGATGATGTCATAATGGGTCGATGATGTCATAATGGGTCGATGATGTCATAATGGTCGATGATGTCATAATGGTCGATGTCATAATGGGTCGATGATGTCATAATGGGTCGATGATGTCATAATGGGTCGATGATGTCATAATGGTCGATGATGTCATAATGGGTCGATGATGTCATTAAGGGTCGAAGATGTCATAATGGTCGATGATGTCATAATGGTTGATGATGTCATAATGAGTCGATGATGTCATAATGGGTCGATGATGTCATTATGGGTCGATGATGTCATAATGGTTCGATGATGTCATAATGGTCGATGATGTCATTATGGGTCGATGATGTCATAATGGGTCGATGATGTCATAATGGATCGATGATGTCATAATGGGTCGATGAAGTCATAATGGTCGATGATGTCATAATGGTCGATGATGTCATAATGGGTCGATGATGTCATAATGGGTCGATGATGTCATAATGGGTCGATGATGTCATAATGGTCGATGATGTCATAATGGGTCGATGATGTCATAATGGGTCGATGATGTCATAATGGGTCGATGATGTCATAATGGGTCGATGATGTCATAATGGTCGATGATGTCATAATGGTCGATGTCATAATGGGTCGATGATGTCATAATGGGTCGATGATGTCATAATGGTCGATGATGTCATAATGGGTCGATGATGTCATTAAGGGTCGATGATGTCATAATGGTCGATGATGTCATAATGGTTGATGATGTCATAATGAGTTGATGATGTCATAATGGGTCGATGATGTCATAATGGTCGATGATGTCATAATGGTCGATGATGTCATAATGGGTCGATGATGTCATAATGGTCGATGATGTCATAATGGGTCGATGATGTCATAATGGCTGATGATGTCATAATGGGTCGATGATGTCATAGTGGTCGATGATGTCATAGTGGTCGATGTCATAATGGCCGATGATGTCATAATGGTCGATGATGTCATAATAGGTCGATGATGTCATAATGGGTCGATGATGTCATAATGGGTCGATGATGTCATAATGGGTCGATGATGTCATAATGGGTCGATGATGTCATAATGGGTCGACGATGTAATAATGGTCGATGATGTCATAATGGGTCGATGATGTCATAAAGGGTCGATGATGTCATAATGGGTCGATGATGTCATAATGGTCGATGATGTCATAATGGGTCGATGATGTCATAATGGGTCGATGATGTCATAATGGCTGACGATGTCATAATGGGTCGATGATGTCATAGTGGTCGATGATGTCATAATGGCCGATGATGTCATAATGGTCGATGATTTCATAATGGTCGATGATGTCATAATGGGTCGATGATGTCATAATGGGTCGACGATGTAATAATGGTCGATGATGTCATAATGGTCGATGATGTTATAATAGGTCGATGATGTCATAATGGGTCGATGATGTCATAATGGGTCGATGATGTCCTAATGGGTCGATGATGTCATTATGGGTCGATGATGTCATAATGGGTCGATGATGTCATAATGGTCGATCATGTCATTATGGGTCGATGATATCATAATGGGTCGATGATGACATAATGGATCGATGATGTCATAATGGGTCGATGAAGTCATAATGGTCGATGATGTCATAATGGTCGATGATGTCATAATGGGTCGATGATGTCATAATGGGTCGATGATGTCATAATGGGTCGATGATGTCATAATGGTCGATGTCATAATGGGTCGATGATGTCATAATGGGTCGATGATGTCATATTAGTCGATGATGTCATAATGGGTCGATGATGTCATAATGGTCGATGATGTCATAATAGGTCGATGATGTCATTAAGGGTCGATGATGTCATAATGGTCGATGATGTCATAATGGTTGATGATGTCATAATGAGTCGATGATGTCATAATAGGTCGATGATGTCATAATGGGTCGATGATGTCATAAAGGCCGATGATGTCATAATGGGTCGATGATGTCATAATGGTCGATGATGTCATAATGGGTCGATGATGTCATAATGGTCAATGATGTCATAATGGTCGATGATGTCATAATGTTCGATGATGTCATAATCGGTCGATGATGTCATAATGGTCGATGATGTTATAATAGGTCGATGATGTCATAATGGGTCGATGATGTCATAATGGGTCGATGATGTCATAATGGTCGATGATGTCATAATGGTCGATGATGTCATAATGGGTCGATGATGTCATAATGGGTCGATGATGTCATAAAGGCCGATGATGTCATAATGGGTCGATGATGTCATAATGGTCGATGATGTCATAATGGGTCGATGATGTCATAATGGGTCGATGATGTCATAATGGCCGATGATGTCATAATGGGTCGATGATGTCATAATGGGTCGATGATGTCATAATGGGTCGATGATGTCATAATGGTCGATGATGTCATAATGGGTCGATGATGTCATAATGTGTCGATGATGTCATAATGGGTCGATGATGTCATAATGGTCGATGATGTCATTATGAATCGATGATGTCATAATGGGTCGATGATGTCATAATGGTCGATGATGTCATAATGGTCGATGATGTCATAATGGGTCGATGATGTCATAATGGGTCGATGATGTCATAATGGGTCGATGATGTCATAATGGTCGATGATGTCATTATGGGTCGATGATGTCATAATGGTCGATGATGTCATAATGGGTCGATGATGTCATAATGGGTCGATGATGTCATAATGGCTGACCATGTCATAATGGGTCGATGATGTCATAGTGGTCGATGATGTCATAATGGCCGATGATGTCATAATGGTCGATGATTTCATGATGGTCGATGATGTCATAATGGGTCGATGATGTCATAATGGGTCGATGATGTCATAATGGGTCGATGATGTCATAATGGTTCGATAATGTCATAATGGGTCGATGATGTCATAATGGGTCGACGATGTCATAATGGTCGATGATGTCATAATGGGTCGATGATGTTATAATGGGTCGCTGTTGTCATAAAGGGTTGATGATGTCATAATGGGTCGATGATGTCATAATGGTCGATGATGTCATAATGGGTCGATGATGTCATAATGGGTCGATGATGTCATAATGGGTCGATGATGTCATAATGACCGATGATGTCATAATGGGTCGATGATGTCATAATCGGTCGATGATGTCATAATGGGTCGATGATGTCATAATGGTCGAAAATGTCATAATGGGTCGATGATGTCATAATGGTCGATGATGTTATAATGGGTCGATGATGTCATAATGGGTCAATGATGTCATAATGGGTCGATGATGTCATAATGGTCGATGATGTCATAATGGTCGATGATGTCATAATGGGTCGATGATGTCATATGGGTCGATAATGTCATAATGGTCGATAATGTCATAATGGGTCGATGATGTCATAATGGGTCGATGATGTCATAATGGGTCGATGATGTCATAATGGTCGATGATGTCATAATGGTCGATGATGTCATAATGGTCGATGATGTCATCATGGGTCGATGATGTCATAATGGTCGATGATGTCATAATGGGTCGATGATGTCATAATGACCGATGTCATAATGGGTCGATGATGTCATAATGGGTCAATGATGTCATAATGGGTCGATGATGTCATAATGACCGATGTCATAATGGGTCGATGATGTCATAATGGGTCGATGATGTCATAATGGGTCGATGATGTCATAATGGGTCGATGATGTCATAATGGTCGATCATGTCATAATGGTCGATGATGTCATAATGGTCGATGATGTCATAATGGGTCGATGATGTCATAATGGGTCGATGATGTCATAATGGTCGATGATGTCATAATGGGTCGATGATGTCATAATGGGTCGATGATGTCATTATGGGTCAATGATGTCATAATGGGTCGATGATGTCATAATGGGTCAATGAAGTTATAATGGTCGATGATGTCATAATGGTCGATGATGTCATAATGGGTCGATGATGTCATAATGGGTCGATGATGTCATAATGACCGATGATGTCATAATGGGTCGATGATGTCATAATGGGTCGATGAAGTCATAATGGTCGATGATGTCATAATGGTCGATGATGTCATAATGGGTCGATGATGTCATAATGGGTCGATGATGTCATAATGGGTCGATGATGTCATAATGGTCGATGTCATAATGGGTCGATGATGTCATAATGGGTCGATGATGTCATATTAGTCGATGATGTCATAATGGGTCGATGATGTCATAATGGTCGATGATGTCATAATGGGTCGATGATGTCATTAAGGGTCGATGATGTCATAATGGTCGATGATGTCATAATGGTTGATGATGTCATAATGGTTCGATAATGTCATAATGGGTCGATGATGTCATAATGGGTCGACGATGTCATAATGGTCGATGATGTCATAATGGGTCGATGATGTTATAATGGGTCGCTGTTGTCATAAAGGGTTGATGATGTCATAATGGGTCGATGATGTCATAATGGTCGATGATGTCATAATGGGTCGATGATGTCATAATGGGTCGATGATGTCATAATGGGTCGATGATGTCATAATGACCGATGATGTCATAATGGGTCGATGATGTCATAATCGGTCGATGATGTCATAATGGGTCGATGATGTCATAATGGTCGAAAATGTCATAATGGGTCGATGATGTCATAATGGTCGATGATGTTATAATGGGTCGATGATGTCATAATGGGTCAATGATGTCATAATGGGTCGATGATGTCATAATGGTCGATGATGTCATAATGGTCGATGATGTCATAATGGGTCGATGATGTCATATGGGTCGATAATGTCATAATGGTCGATAATGTCATAATGGGTCGATGATGTCATAATGGGTCGATGATGTCATAATGGGTCGATGATGTCATAATGGTCGATGATGTCATAATGGTCGATGATGTCATAATGGTCGATGATGTCATCATGGGTCGATGATGTCATAATGGTCGATGATGTCATAATGGGTCGATGATGTCATAATGACCGATGTCATAATGGGTCGATGATGTCATAATGGGTCAATGATGTCATAATGGGTCGATGATGTCATAATGACCGATGTCATAATGGGTCGATGATGTCATAATGGGTCGATGATGTCATAATGGGTCGATGATGTCATAATGGGTCGATGATGTCATAATGGTCGATCATGTCATAATGGTCGATGATGTCATAATGGTCGATGATGTCATAATGGGTCGATGATGTCATAATGGGTCGATGATGTCATAATGGTCGATGATGTCATAATGGGTCGATGATGTCATAATGGGTCGATGATGTCATTATGGGTCAATGATGTCATAATGGGTCGATGATGTCATAATGGGTCAATGAAGTTATAATGGTCGATGATGTCATAATGGTCGATGATGTCATAATGGGTCGATGATGTCATAATGGGTCGATGATGTCATAATGACCGATGATGTCATAATGGGTCGATGATGTCATAATGGGTCGATGAAGTCATAATGGTCGATGATGTCATAATGGTCGATGATGTCATAATGGGTCGATGATGTCATAATGGGTCGATGATGTCATAATGGGTCGATGATGTCATAATGGTCGATGTCATAATGGGTCGATGATGTCATAATGGGTCGATGATGTCATATTAGTCGATGATGTCATAATGGGTCGATGATGTCATAATGGTCGATGATGTCATAATGGGTCGATGATGTCATTAAGGGTCGATGATGTCATAATGGTCGATGATGTCATAATGGTTGATGATGTCATAATGAGTCGATGATGTCATAATGGGTCGATGATGTCATAATGGTCGATGATGTCATAATGGTCGATGATGTCATAATGGGTCGATGATGTCATAATGGTCGATGATGTCATAATGGGTCGATGATGTCATAATGGTCAATGATGTCATAATGGTCGATGATGTCATAATGTTCGATGATGTCATAATCGGTCGATGATGTCATAATGGTCGATGATGTTATAATAGGTCGATGATGTCATAATGGGTCGATGATGTCATAATGGGTCGATGATGTCCTAATGGGTCGATGATGTCATTATGGGTCGATGATGTCATAATGGTTCGATGATGTCATAATGGTCGATGATGTCATTATGGGTCGATGATGTCATAATGGGTCGATGATGTCATAGTGGATCGATGATGTCATAATGGGTCGATGAAGTCATAATGGTCGATGATGTCATAATGGTCGATGATGTCATAATGGGTCGATGATGTCATAATGGGTCGATGATGTCATAATGGGTCGATGATGTCATAATGGTCGATGATGTCATAATGGGTCGATGATGTCATAATGGGTCGATGATGTCATAATGGGTCGATGATGTCATAATGGTCGATGTCATAATGGGTCGATGATGTCATAATGGGTCGATGATGTCATAATGGGTCGATGATGTCATAATGGTCGATGATGTCATAATGGGTCGATGATGTCATTAAGGGTCGAAGATGTCATAATGGTCGATGATGTCATAATGGTTGATGATGTCATAATGAGTCGATGATGTCATAATGGGTCGATGATGTCATTATGGGTCGATGATGTCATAATGGTTCGATGATGTCATAATGGTCGATGATGTCATTATGGGTCGATGATGTCATAATGGGTCGATGATGTCATAATGGATCGATGATGTCATAATGGGTCGATGAAGTCATAATGGTCGATGATGTCATAATGGTCGATGATGTCATAATGGGTCGATGATGTCATAATGGGTCGATGATGTCATAATGGGTCGATGATGTCATAATGGTCGATGATGTCATAATGGGTCGATGATGTCATAATGGGTCGATGATGTCATAATGGGTCGATGATGTCATAATGGGTCGATGATGTCATAATGGTCGATGATGTCATAATGGTCGATGTCATAATGGGTCGATGATGTCATAATGGGTCGATGATGTCATAATGGTCGATGATGTCATAATGGGTCGATGATGTCATTAAGGGTCGATGATGTCATAATGGTCGATGATGTCATAATGGTTGATGATGTCATAATGAGTTGATGATGTCATAATGGGTCGATGATGTCATAATGGTCGATGATGTCATAATGGTCGATGATGTCATAATGGGTCGATGATGTCATAATGGTCGATGATGTCATAATGGGTCGATGATGTCATAATGGCTGATGATGTCATAATGGGTCGATGATGTCATAGTGGTCGATGATGTCATAGTGGTCGATGTCATAATGGCCGATGATGTCATAATGGTCGATGATGTCATAATAGGTCGATGATGTCATAATGGGTCGATGATGTCATAATGGGTCGATGATGTCATAATGGGTCGATGATGTCATAATGGGTCGATGATGTCATAATGGGTCGACGATGTAATAATGGTCGATGATGTCATAATGGGTCGATGATGTCATAAAGGGTCGATGATGTCATAATGGGTCGATGATGTCATAATGGTCGATGATGTCATAATGGGTCGATGATGTCATAATGGGTCGATGATGTCATAATGGCTGACGATGTCATAATGGGTCGATGATGTCATAGTGGTCGATGATGTCATAATGGCCGATGATGTCATAATGGTCGATGATTTCATAATGGTCGATGATGTCATAATGGGTCGATGATGTCATAATGGGTCGACGATGTAATAATGGTCGATGATGTCATAATGGTCGATGATGTTATAATAGGTCGATGATGTCATAATGGGTCGATGATGTCATAATGGGTCGATGATGTCCTAATGGGTCGATGATGTCATTATGGGTCGATGATGTCATAATGGGTCGATGATGTCATAATGGTCGATCATGTCATTATGGGTCGATGATATCATAATGGGTCGATGATGACATAATGGATCGATGATGTCATAATGGGTCGATGAAGTCATAATGGTCGATGATGTCATAATGGTCGATGATGTCATAATGGGTCGATGATGTCATAATGGGTCGATGATGTCATAATGGGTCGATGATGTCATAATGGTCGATGTCATAATGGGTCGATGATGTCATAATGGGTCGATGATGTCATATTAGTCGATGATGTCATAATGGGTCGATGATGTCATAATGGTCGATGATGTCATAATAGGTCGATGATGTCATTAAGGGTCGATGATGTCATAATGGTCGATGATGTCATAATGGTTGATGATGTCATAATGAGTCGATGATGTCATAATAGGTCGATGATGTCATAATGGGTCGATGATGTCATAAAGGCCGATGATGTCATAATGGGTCGATGATGTCATAATGGTCGATGATGTCATAATGGGTCGATGATGTCATAATGGTCAATGATGTCATAATGGTCGATGATGTCATAATGTTCGATGATGTCATAATCGGTCGATGATGTCATAATGGTCGATGATGTTATAATAGGTCGATGATGTCATAATGGGTCGATGATGTCATAATGGGTCGATGATGTCATAATGGTCGATGATGTCATAATGGTCGATGATGTCATAATGGGTCGATGATGTCATAATGGGTCGATGATGTCATAAAGGCCGATGATGTCATAATGGGTCGATGATGTCATAATGGTCGATGATGTCATAATGGGTCGATGATGTCATAATGGGTCGATGATGTCATAATGGCCGATGATGTCATAATGGGTCGATGATGTCATAATGGGTCGATGATGTCATAATGGGTCGATGATGTCATAATGGTCGATGATGTCATAATGGGTCGATGATGTCATAATGTGTCGATGATGTCATAATGGGTCGATGATGTCATAATGGTCGATGATGTCATTATGAATCGATGATGTCATAATGGGTCGATGATGTCATAATGGTCGATGATGTCATAATGGTCGATGATGTCATAATGGGTCGATGATGTCATAATGGGTCGATGATGTCATAATGGGTCGATGATGTCATAATGGTCGATGATGTCATTATGGGTCGATGATGTCATAATGGTCGATGATGTCATAATGGGTCGATGATGTCATAATGGGTCGATGATGTCATAATGGCTGACCATGTCATAATGGGTCGATGATGTCATAGTGGTCGATGATGTCATAATGGCCGATGATGTCATAATGGTCGATGATTTCATGATGGTCGATGATGTCATAATGGGTCGATGATGTCATAATGGGTCGATGATGTCATAATGGGTCGATGATGTCATAATGGTTCGATAATGTCATAATGGGTCGATGATGTCATAATGGGTCGACGATGTCATAATGGTCGATGATGTCATAATGGGTCGATGATGTTATAATGGGTCGCTGTTGTCATAAAGGGTTGATGATGTCATAATGGGTCGATGATGTCATAATGGTCGATGATGTCATAATGGGTCGATGATGTCATAATGGGTCGATGATGTCATAATGGGTCGATGATGTCATAATGACCGATGATGTCATAATGGGTCGATGATGTCATAATCGGTCGATGATGTCATAATGGGTCGATGATGTCATAATGGTCGAAAATGTCATAATGGGTCGATGATGTCATAATGGTCGATGATGTTATAATGGGTCGATGATGTCATAATGGGTCAATGATGTCATAATGGGTCGATGATGTCATAATGGTCGATGATGTCATAATGGTCGATGATGTCATAATGGGTCGATGATGTCATATGGGTCGATAATGTCATAATGGTCGATAATGTCATAATGGGTCGATGATGTCATAATGGGTCGATGATGTCATAATGGGTCGATGATGTCATAATGGTCGATGATGTCATAATGGTCGATGATGTCATAATGGTCGATGATGTCATCATGGGTCGATGATGTCATAATGGTCGATGATGTCATAATGGGTCGATGATGTCATAATGACCGATGTCATAATGGGTCGATGATGTCATAATGGGTCAATGATGTCATAATGGGTCGATGATGTCATAATGACCGATGTCATAATGGGTCGATGATGTCATAATGGGTCGATGATGTCATAATGGGTCGATGATGTCATAATGGGTCGATGATGTCATAATGGTCGATCATGTCATAATGGTCGATGATGTCATAATGGTCGATGATGTCATAATGGGTCGATGATGTCATAATGGGTCGATGATGTCATAATGGTCGATGATGTCATAATGGTCGATGTCATAATAGGTCGATGATGTCATAATGGGTCGATGATGTCATAATGGGTCGATGATGTCATAATGGGTCGATGATGTCATTATGGGTCAATGATGTCATAATGGGTCGATGATGTCATAATGGGTCAATGAAGTTATAATGGTCGATGATGTCATAATGGTCGATGATGTCATAATGGGTCGATGATGTCATAATGGGTCGATGATGTCATAATGGGTCGATGATGTCATTAAGGGTCGATGATGTCATAATGGTCGATGATGTCATAATGGTTGATGATGTCATAATGAGTCGATGATGTCATAATGGGTCGATGATGTCATAATGGGTCGATGATGTCATAGTGGTCGATGATGTCATAGTGGTCGATGTCATAATGGCCGATGATGTCATAATGGTCGATGATGTCATAATGGGTCGATGATGTCATAATGGGTCGATGATGTCATAATGGGTCAATGATGTCATAATGGGTCGACGATGTAATAATGGTCGATGATGTCATAATGGGTCGATGATGTCATAATGGGTCGCTGATGTCATAAAGGGTCGATGATGTCATAATGGGTCGATGATGTCATAATGGTCGATGATGTCATAATGGGTCGATGATGTCATAATGGGTCGATGATGTCATAATGGCTGATGATGTCATAATGGGTCGATGATGTCATAGTGGTCGATGATGTCATAATGGCCGATGATGTCATAATGGTCGATGATGTCATAATGGGTCGATGATGTCATAATGGGTCGATGATGTCATAATGGGTCGCTGATGTCATAAAGGGTCGATGATGTCATAATGGTCGATGATGTCATAATGGGTCGATGATGTCATAATGGGTTGATGATGTCATAATGGTCGATGATGTCATAATGGGTCGATGATGTCATAATGGATCGATGATGTCATAATGGGTCGATCATGTCATAATGGTCGATGATGTCATAATGGTCGATGATGTCATAATGGGTCGATGATGTCATAATGGGTCGATGATGTCATAAAGGCCGATGATGTCATAATGGGTCGATGATGTCATAATGGGTCGATGATGTCATAATGGTCGATGATGTTATAATGGATCGATGATGTCATAATGGGTCGATGATGTCATAATGGTCGATGATGTCATAATGGGTCGATGATGTCATAATGGATGATGATGTCATAATGGTCGATGATGTCATAATGGGTGAATGATGTCATAATGGTCGATAATGTCATAATGGTCGATGGTGTCATAATGGTCAATGATGTCATAATGGTCGATGATGTCATAATGTTCGATGATGTCATAATCGGTCGATGATGTCATAATGGTCGATGATGTTATAATAGTTCGATGATGTCATTATGGGTCGATGATGTCATAATGGGTCGATGATGTCATAATGGATCGATTATGTCATAATGGGTCGATGAAGTCATAATGGTCGATGATGTCATAATGGTCGATGATGTTATAATGGGTCGATGATGTCATAATGGGTCGATGATGTCATAATGGTCGATGATGTCATAATGGGTCGATGATGTCATAATGGGTCGATGATGTCATAATGGTCGATGATGTCATAATGGTCGATGTCATAATGGGTCGATGATGTCATAATGGGTCGATGATGTCATATTAGTCGATGATGTCATAATGGGTCGATGATGTCATAATGGTCGATGATGTCATAATGGGTCGATGATGTCATTAAGGGTCGATGATGTCATAATGGTCGATGATGTCATAATGGTTGATGATGTCATAATGAGTCGATGATGTCATAATGGATCGATGATATCATAATGGTCGATGATGTCATAATGGTCGATGATGTCATAATGGGTCGATGATGTCATAATGGTCGATGATGTAATAATGGGTCGATGATGTCATAATGGGTCGATGATGTCATAATGGCTGATGATGTCATAATGGGTCGATGATGTCATAGTGGTCGATGATGTCATAGTGGTCGATGTCATAATGGCCGATGATGTCATAATGGCCGATGATGTCATAATGGGTCGATGATGTCATAATGGGTCGATGATGTCATAATGGGTCGATGATGTCATAATGGGTCTATGATGTCATAATGGGTCGACGATGTAATAATGGTCGATGATGTCATAATGGGTCGATGATGTCATAATGGGTCGCTGATGTCATAAAGGGTCGATGATGTTATAATGGGTCGATGATGTCATAATGGTCGATGATGTCATAATGGGTCGATGATGTCATAATGGGTCGATGATGTCATAATGGTCGATGATTTCATAATGGTCGATGATGTCATAATGGGTCGATGATGTCATATTGGGTCGATGATGTCATAATGGGTCGATGATGTCATAATGGGTCGATGATGTCATAATGGGTCGATGATGTCATAATGGGTCGACGATGTAATAATGGTCGATGATGTCATAATGGGTCGCTGATGTCATAAAGGGTCGATGATGTCATAATGGGTCGATGATGTCATAATGGTCGATGATGTCATAATGGGTCGATGATGTCATAATGGGTCGATGATGTCATAATGACCGATGATGTCATAATGGGTCGATGATGTCATAATGGGTCGATGATGTCATAATGGGTCGATGATGTCATAATGGGTCGCTGATGTCATAAAGGGTCGATGATGTCATAATGGTCGATGATGTCATAATGGGTCGATGATGTCATAATGGGTTGATGATGTCATAATGGTCGATGATGTCATAATGGGTCGATGATGTCATAATGGATCGATGATGTCATAATGGGTCGATGATGTCATAATGGTCGATGATGTCATAATGGGTCGATGATGTCATAATGGGTCGATGATGTCATAAAGGCCGATGATGTCATAATGGGTCGATGATGTCATAATGGGTCGATGATGTCATAATGTTCGATGATGTCATAATGGATCGATGATGTCATAATGGGTCGATGATGTCATAATGGTCGATGATGTCATAATGGGTCGATGATGTCATAATGGGTCGATGATGTCATAATGGGTCGATGATGTCATAATGGTCGATGATGTCATAATGGATGATGATGTCATAATGGTCGATGATGTCATAATGGGTGAATGATGTCATAATGGTCGATAATGTCATAATGGTCGATGATGTCATAATGGTCAATGATGTCATAATGGTCGATGATGTCATAATGGTCAATGATGTCATAATCGGTCGATGATGTCATAATGGTCGATGATGTTATAATAGTTCGATGATGTCATAATGGGTCGATGATGTCATAATGGGTCGATGATGTCATAATGGGTCGATGATGTCATTATGGGTCGATGATGTCATAATGGGTCGATGATGTCATAATGGTCGATGATGTCATTATGGGTCGATGATGTCATAATGGGTCGATGATGTCATAATGGATCGATTATGTCATAATGGGTCGATGAAGTCATAATGGTCGATGATGTCATAATGGTCGATGATGTTATAATGGGTCGATGATGTCATAATGGGTCGATGATGTCATAATGGTCGATGATGTCATAATGGGTCGATGATGTCATAATCGGTCGATGATGTCATAATGGTCGATGATGTCATAATGGTCGATGTCATAATGGGTCGATGATGTCATAATGGGTCGATGATGTCACATTAGTCGATGATGTCATAATGGGTCGATGATGTCTTAATGGTCGATGATGTCATAATGGGTCGATGATGTCATTAAGGGTCGATGATGTCATAATGGTCGATGATGTCATAATGGTTGATGATGTCATAATGAGTCGATGATGTCATAATGGATCGATGATATCATAATGGTCGATGATGTCATAATGGTCGATGATGTCATAATGGGTCGATGATGTCATAATGGTCGATGATGTCATAATGGGTCGATGATGTCATAATGGGTGATGATGTCATAATGGGTCGATGATGTCATAGTGGTCGATGATGTCATAGTGGTCGATGTCATAATGGCCGATGATGTCAGAATGGCCGATGATGTCATAATGGGTCGATGATGTCATAATGGTCGATGATGTCATAATGGGTCGATGATGTCATAATGGGTCGATGATGTCATAATGGTCGATGATTTCATAATGGTCGATGATGTCATAATGGGTCGATGATGTCATATTGGGTCGATGATGTCATAATGGGTCGATGATGTCATAATGGGTCGATGATGTCATAATGGGTCGATGATGTCATAATGGGTCGACGATGTAATAATGGTCGATGATGTCATAATGGGTCGCTGATGTCATAAAGGGTCGATGATGTCATAATGGGTCGATGATGTCATAATGGTCGATGATGTCATAATGGGTCGATGATGTCATAATGGGTCGATGGTGTCATAATGACCGATGATGTCATAATGGGTCGATGATGTCATAATGGGTCGATGATGTCATAATCGTCGATGATGTCATAATGGGTCGATGATGTCATAATGGGTCGATGACGTCATAATGGGTCGCTGATGTCATAAAGGGTCGATGATGTCATAATGGTCTGATGTCATAATGGGTCGATGATGTCATAATGGGTTGTTGATGTCATAATGGTCGATGATGTCATAATGGATCGATGATGTCATAATGGATCGATGATGTCATAATGGGTCGATGATGTCATAATGGTCGATGATGTCATAATGGGTCGATGATGTCATAATGGTCGATGATGTCATAATGGGTCGATGATGTCATAAAGGCCGATGATGTCATAATGGGTCGATGATGTCATAATGGTCGATGATGTCATAATGGGTCGATGATGTCATAATGAGTCGATGATGTCATAATGGTCGATGATGTCAAAATGGGTCGATGATGTCATAATGGTCAATGATGTCATAATGGTCGATGATGTCATAATGTTCGATGATGTCATAATCGGTCGATGATGTCATAATGGTCGATGATGTTATAATAGGTCGATGATGTCATAATGGGTCGATGATGTCATAATGGGTCGATGATGTCCTAATGGGTCGATGATGTCATTATGGGTCGATGATGTCATAATGGTTCGATGATGTCATAATGGTCGATGATGTCATTATGGGTCGATGATGTCATAATGGTCGATGATGTCATAATCGGTCGATGATGTCATAATGGGTCGATGATGTCATAATGGGTCGATGATGTCATAATGGTCGATGATGTCATAATGGGTCGATGATGTCATAATGTGTCGATGATGTCATAATGGTCGATGATGTCATAATGGGTCGATGATGTCATTATGGGTCGATGATGTCATAATGGGTCGATGATGTCATAATGGGTCGCTGATGTCATAAAGGGTCGATGATGTCATAATGGTTGATGATGTCATAATGGGTCGATGATGTCATAATGGGTTGATGATGTCATAATGGTCGATGATGTCATAATGGGTCGATGATGTCATAATGGATCGATGATGTCATAATGGGTCGATCATGTCATAATGGTCGATGATGTCATAATGGTCGATGATGTCATAATGGGTCGATGATGTCATAATGGGTCGATGATGTCATAAAGGCCGATGATGTCATAATGGGTCGATGATGTCATAATGGGTCGATGATGTCATAATGGTCGATGATGTTATAATGGATCGATGATGTCATAATGGGTCGATGATGTCATAATGGTCGATGATGTCATAATGGGTCGATGATGTCATAATGGATGATGATGTCATAATGGTCGATGATGTCATAATGGGTGAATGATGTCATAATGGTCGATAATGTCATAATGGTCGATGATGTCATAATGGTCAATGATGTCATAATGGTCGATGATGTCATAATGTTCGATGATGTCATAATCGGTCGATGATGTCATAATGGTCGATGATGTTATAATAGTTCGATGATGTCATAATGGGTCGATGATGTCATAATGGGTCGATGATGTCATAATGGGTCGATGATGTCATTATGGGTCGATGATGTCATAATGGGTCGATGATGTCATAATGGTCGATGATGTCATTATGGGTCGATGATGTCATAATGGGTCGATGATGTCATAATGGATCGATTATGTCATAATGGGTCGATGAAGTCATAATGGTCGATGATGTCATAATGGTCGATGATGTTATAATGGGTCGATGATGTCATAATGGGTCGATGATGTCATAATGGTCGATGATGTCATAATGGGTCGATGATGTCATAATGGGTCGATGATGTCATAATGGTCGATGATGTCATAATGGTCGATGTCATAATGGGTCGATGATGTCATAATGGGTCGATGATGTCATATTAGTCGATGATGTCATAATGGGTCGATGATGTCATAATGGTCGATGATGTCATAATGGGTCGATGATGTCATTAAGGGTCGATGATGTCATAATGGTCGATGATGTCATAATGGTTGATGATGTCATAATGAGTCGATGATGTCATAATGGATCGATGATATCATAATGGTCGATGATGTCATAATGGGTCGATGATGTCATAATGGTCGATGATGTAATAATGGGTCGATGATGTCATAATGGGTCGATGATGTCATAATGGCTGATGATGTCATAATGGGTCGATGATGTCATAGTGGTCGATGATGTCATATTGGTCGATGTCATAATGGCCGATGATGTCATAATGGCCGATGATGTCATAATGGGTCGATGATGTCATAATGGGTCGATGATGTCATAATGGGTCGATGATGTCATAATGGGTCTATGATGTCATAATGGGTCGACGATGTAATAATGGTCGATGATGTCATAATGGGTCGATGATGTCATAATGGGTCGCTGATGTCATAAAGGGTCGATGATGTTATAATGGGTCGATGATGTCATAATGGTCGATGATGTCATAATGGGTCGATGATGTCATAATGGGTCGATGATGTCATAATGGTCGATGATTTCATAATGGTCGATGATGTCATAATGTGTCGATGATGTCATATTGGGTCGATGATGTCATAATGGGTCGATGATGTCATAATGGGTCGATGATGTCATAATGGGTCGATGATGTCATAATGGGTCGACGATGTAATAATGGTCGATGATGTCATAATGGGTCGCTGATGTCATAAAGGGTCGATGATGTCATAATGGGTCGATGATGTCATAATGGTCGATGATGTCATAATGGGTCGATGATGTCATAATGGGTCGATGATGTCATAATGACCGATGATGTCATAATGGGTCGATGATGTCATAATGGGTCGATGATGTCATAATGGGTCGATGATGTCATAATGGGTCGCTGATGTCATAAAGGGTCGATGATGTCATAATGGTCGATGATGTCATAATGGGTCGATGATGTCATAATGGGTTGATGATGTCATAATGGTCGATGATGTCATAATGGGTCGATGATGTCATAATGGATCGATGATGTCATAATGGGTCGATCATGTCATAATGGTCGATGATGTCATAATGGTCGATGATGTCATAATGGGTCGATGATGTCATAATGGGTCGATGATGTCATAAAGGCCGATGATGTCATAATGGGTCGATGATGTCATAATGGTCGATGATGTCATAATGGGTCGATGATGTCATAATGGATGATGATGTCATAATGGTCGATGATGTCATAATGGCCGATGATGTTATAATAGTTCGATGATGTCATAATGGGTCGATGATGTCATAATGGGTCGATGATGTCATAATGGGTCGATGATGTCATTATGGGTCGATGATGTCATAATGGGTCGATGATGTCATAATGGTCGATGATGTCATTATGGGTCGATGATGTCATAATGGGTCGATGATGTCATAATGGATCGATTATGTCATAATGGGTCGATGAAGTCATAATGGTCGATGATGTCATAATGGTCGATGATGTTATAATGGGTCGATGATGTCATAATGGGTCGATGATGTCATAATGGTCGATGATGTCATAATGGGTGATGATGTCATAATGGGTCGATGATGTCATAGTGGTCGATGATGTCATAGTGGTCGATGTCATAATGGCCGATGATGTCAGAATGGCCGATGATGTCATAATGGGTCGATGATGTCATAATGGTCGATGATGTCATAATGGGTCGATGATGTCATAATGGGTCGATGATGTCATAATGGTCGATGATTTCATAATGGTCGATGATGTCATAATGGGTCGATGATGTCATATTGGGTCGATGATGTCATAATGGGTCGATGATGTCATAATGGGTCGATGATGTCATAATGGGTCGATGATGTCATAATGGGTCGACGATGTAATAATGGTCGATGATGTCATAATGGGTCGCTGATGTCATAAAGGGTCGATGATGTCATAATGGGTCGATGATGTCATAATGGTCGATGATGTCATAATGGGTCGATGATGTCATAATGGGTCGATGATGTCATAATGACCGATGATGTCATAATGGGTCGATGATGTCATAATGGGTCGATGATGTCATAATCGTCGATGATGTCATAATGGGTCGATGATGTCATAATGGGTCGATGACGTCATAATGGGTCGCTGATGTCATAAAGGGTCGATGATGTCATAATGGTCTGATGTCATAATGGGTCGATGATGTCATAATGGGTTGATGATGTCATAATGGTCGATGATGTCATAATGGATCGATGATGTCATAATGGATCGATGATGTCATAATGGGTCGATGATGTCATAATGGTCGATGATGTCATAATGGGTCGATGATGTCATAATGGTCGATGATGTCATAATGGGTCGATGATGTCATAAAGGCCGATGATGTCATAATGGGTCGATGATGTCATAATGGTCGATGATGTCATAATGGGTCGATGATGTCATAATGAGTCGATGATGTCATAATGGTCGATGATGTCATAATGGGTCGATGATGTCATAATGGTCAATGATGTCATAATGGTCGATGATGTCATAATGTTCGATGATGTCATAATCGGTCGATGATGTCATAATGGTCGATGATGTTATAATAGGTCGATGATGTCATAATGGGTCGATGATGTCATAATGGGTCGATGATGTCCTAATGGGTCGATGATGTCATTATGGGTCGATGATGTCATAATGGTTCGATGATGTCATAATTGTCGATGATGTCATTATGGGTCGATGATGTCATAATGGTCGATGATGTCATAATCGGTCGATGATGTCATAATGGGTCGATGATGTCATAATGGGTCGATGATGTCATAATGGTCGATGATGTCATAATGGGTCGATGATGTCATAATGTGTCGATGATGTCATAATGGTCGATGATGTCATAATGGGTCGATGATGTCATTATGGGTCGATGATGTCATAATGGGTCGATGATGTCATAATGGGTCGATGATGTCATAATGGGTCGATGATGTCATAATGACCGATGATGTCATAATAGGTCGATGATGTCATAATGGTCGATGATGTCATAATGGGTCGATGATGTCATAGTGGTCGATGATGTCATAATGGCCGATGATGTCATAATGGTCGATGATTTCATAATGGTCGATGATGTCATAATGGGTCGATGATGTCATAATGGGTCGATGATGTCATAATGGGTCGATGATGTCATAATGGGTCGATGATGTCATAATGACCGATTATGTCATAATGGGTCGATGATGTCATAATAGGTCGATGATGTCATAATGGGTCGATGATGTCATAAAGGCCGATGATGTCATAATGGGTCGATGATGTCATAATGGGTCGATGATGTCATAATGGTCAATGATGTCATAATGGTCGATGATGTCATAATGTTCGATGATGTCATAATCGGTCGATGATGTCATAATGGTCGATGATGTTATAATAGGTCGATGATGTCATAATGGGTCGATGATGTCATAATGGGTCGATGATGTCATAATGGTCGATGATGTCATAATGGTCGATGATGTCATAATGGGTCGATGATGTCATAATGGGTCGATGATGTCATAAAGGCCGATGATGTCATAATGGGTCGATGATGTCATAATGGTGAATGATGTCATAATGGGTCGATGATGTCATAATGGGTCGATGATGTCATAATGGTCGATGATGTCATAATGGGTCGATGATGTCATAATGGGTCGATGATGTCATAATGGTCGATGATGTCATAATGGGTCGATGATGTCATAATGTGTCGATGATGTCATAATGGGTCGATGATGTCATAATGGTCGATGATGTCATTATGACTCGATGATGTCATAATGGGTCGATGATGTCATAATGGTCGATGATGTCATAATGGTCGATGATGTCATAATGGGTCGATGATGTCATAATGGGTCGATGATGTCATAATGGGTCGATGATGTCATAATGGTCGATGATGTCATAATGGGTCGATGATGTCATAATGGGTCGATGATGTCATAGTGGTCGATGATGTCATAATGGCCGATGATGTCATAATGGTCGATGATTTCATAATGGTCGATGATGTCATAATGGGTCGATGATGTCATAATGGGTCGATGATGTCATAATGGGTCGATGATGTCATAATGACCGATTATGTCATAATGGGTCGATGATGTCATAATGGGTCGATGATGTCATAATGGGTCGATGATGTCATAAAGGCCGATGATGTCATAATGGGTCGATGATGTCATAGTGGTCGATGATGTCATAATGGGTCGATGATGTCATAATGGTCCATGATGTCATAATGGTCGATGATGTTATAATGTTCGATGATGTCATAATCGGTCGATGATGTCATAAAGGTCGATGATGTTATAATAGGTCGATGATGTCATAATGGGTCGATGATGTCATAATTGGTCGATGATGTCATAATGGGTCGATGATGTCATTATGGGTCGATGATGTCATAATGGGTCGATGATGTCATAATGGCTGATGATGTCATAATGGGTCGATGATGTCATAATGGGTTGATGATGTCATAATGGATCGATGATGTCATAATGGGTCGATGAAGTCATAATGGTCGATGATGTCATAATGGTCGATGATGTCATAATGGGTCGATGATGTCATAAAGGCCGATGATGTCATAATGGGTCGATGATGTCATAATGGGTCGATGATGTCATAATGACCGATTATGTCATAATGGGTCGATGATGTCATAATAGGTCGATGATGTCATAATGGGTCGATGATGTCATAAAGGCCGATGATGTCATAATGGGTCGATGATGTCATAATGTTCGATGATGTCATAATGGGTCGATGATGTCATAATGGTCAATGATGTCATAATGGTCGATGATGTCATAATGTTCGATGATGTCATAATCGGTCGATGATGTCATAATGGTCGATGATGTTATAATAGGTCGATGATGTCATAATGGGTCGATGATGTCATAATGGGTCGATGATGTCATAATGGTCGATGATGTCATAATGGTCGATGATGTCATAATGGGTCGATGATGTCATAATGGGTCGATGATGTCATAAAGGCCGATGATGTCATAATGGGTCGATGATGTCATAATGGTGAATGATGTCATAATGGGTCGATGATGTCATAATGGGTCGATGATGTCATAATGGTCGATGATGTCATAATGGGTCGATGATGTCATAATGGGTCGATGATGTCATAATGGTCGATGATGTCATAATGGGTCGATGATGTCATAATGTGTCGATGATGTCATAATGGGTCGATGATGTCATAATGGTCGATGATGTCATTATGAATCGATGATGTCATAATGGGTCGATGATGTCATAATGGTCGATGATGTCATAATGGTCGATGATGTCATAATGGGTCGATGATGTCATAATGGGTCGATGATGTCATAATGGGTCAATGATGTCATAATGGTCGATGATGTCATAATGGGTCGATGATGTCATAATGGGTCGATGATGTCATAGTGGTCGATGATGTCATAATGGCCGATGATGTCATAATGGTCGATGATTTCATAATGGTCGATGATGTCATAATGGGTCGATGATGTCATAATGGGTCGATGATGTCATAATGGGTCGATGATGTCATAATGACCGATTATGTCATAATGGGTCGATGATGTCATAATGGGTCGATGATGTCATAATGGGTCGATGATGTCATAAAGGCCGATGATGTCATAATGGGTCGATGATGTCATAGTGGTCGATGATGTCATAATGGGTCGATGATGTCATAATGGTCCATGATGTCATAATGGTCGATGATGTTATAATGTTCGATGATGTCATAATCGGTCGATGATGTCATAAAGGTCGATGATGTTATAATAGGTCGATGATGTCATAATGGGTCGATGATGTCATAATGGGTCGATGATGTCATAATGGGTCGATGATGTCATTATGGGTCGATGATGTCATAATGGGTCGATGATGTCATAATGGCTGATGATGTCATAATGGGTCGATGATGTCATAATGGGTTGATGATGTCATAATGGATCGATGATGTCATAATGGGTCGATGAAGTCATAATGGTCGATGATGTCATAATGGTCGATGATGTCATAATGGGTCGATGATGTCATAAAGGCCGATGATGTCATAATGGGTCGATGATGTCATAATGGTCGATGATGTCATAATGGGTCGATGATGTCATAATGGTCGATGATGTCATAATGGTCGATGATGTCATAATGTTCGATGATGTCATAATCGGTCGATGATGTCATAATGGTCGATGATGTTATAATAGGTCGATGATGTCATAATGGGTCGATGATGTCATAATGGGTCGATGATGTCATAATGGGTTGATGATGTCATTATGGGTCGATGATGTCATAATGGGTCGATAATGTCATAATGGCTGATGATGTCATAATGGGTCGATGATGTCATAGTGGTCGATGATGTCATAGTGGTCGATGATGTCATAAATGCCGATGATGTCATAATGGTCGATGATGTCATAATGGGTCGATTATGTCATAGTGGGTCGATGATGTCATAATGGGTCGATGATGTCATAATGGGTCGATGATGTCATAATGGGTCGATGATGTCATAATGGGTCGATGATGTCATAATGGGTCGCTGATGTCATAAAGGGTCGATGATGTCATAATGGGTCGATGATGTCATAATGGTCGATGATGTCATAATGGGTCGATGATGTCATAATGGGTCGATGATGTCATAATGGGTCGATGATGTCATAAAGGCCGATGATGTCATAATGGGTCGATGATGTCATAATGGTGGATGATGTCATAATGGGTCGATGATGTCATAATGGGTCGATGATGTCATAATGGTCGATGATGTCATAATGGGTCGATGATGTCATAATGGGTCGATGATGTCATAATGTGTCGATGATGTCATAATGGGTCGATGATGTCATAATGGTCGATGATGTCATTATGAATCGATGATGTCATAATGGGTCGATGATGTCATAATGGTCGATGATGTCATAATGGTCGATGATGTCATAATGGGTCGATGATGTCATAATGGGTCGATGATGTCATAATGGGTCGATGATGTCATAATGGTCGATGATGTCATAATGGGTCGATGATGTCATAATGGGTCGATGATGTCATAGTGGTCGATGATGTCATAATGGCCGATGATGTCATAATGGTCGATGATTTCATAATGGTCGATGATGTCATAATGGGTCGATGATGTCATAATGGGTCGATGATGTCATAATGGGTCGATGATGTCATAATGACCGATTATGTCATAATGGGTCGATGATGTCATAATGGGTCGATGATGTCATAATGGGTCGATGATGTCATAAAGGCCGATGATGTCATAATGGGTCGATGATGTCATAGTGGTCGATGATGTCATAATGGGTGAATGATGTCATAATGGTCGATAATGTCATAATGGTCGATGATGTCATAATGGTCAATGATGTCATAATGGTCGATGATGTCATAATGTTCGATGATGTCATAATCGGTCGATGATGTCATAATGGTCGATGATGTTATAATAGGTCGATGATGTCATAATGGGTCGATGATGTCATAATGGGTCGATGATGTCATAATGGGTCGATGATGTCATTATGGGTCGATGATGTCATAATGGGTCGATGATGTCATAATGGTCGATGATGTCATTATGGGTCGATGATGTCATAATGGGTCGATGATGTCATAATGGATCGATGATGTCATAATGGGTCGATGAAGTCATAATGGTCGATGATGTCATAATGGTCGATGATGTCATAATGGGTCGATGATTTCATAATGGGTCGATGATGTCATAATGGTCGATGATGTCATAATGGGTCGATGATGTCATAATGGGTCGATGATGTCATAATGGTCGATGATGTCATATTAGTCGATGATGTCATAATGGGTCGATGATGTCATAATGGTCGATGATGTCATAATGGGTCGATGATGTCATTAAGGGTCGATGATGTCATAATGGTCGATGATGTCATAATGGTTGATGATGTCATAATGAGTCGATGATGTCATAATGGATCGATGATGTCATAATGGTCGATGATGTCATAATGGTCGATGATGTCATAATGGGTCGATGATGTCATAATGGTCGATGATGTAATAATGGGTCGATGATGTCATAATGGGTCGATGATGTCATAATGGCTGATGATGTCATAATGGGTCGATGATGTCATAGTGGTCGATGATGTCATAGTGGTCGATGTCATAATGGCCGATGATGTCATAATGGGTCGATGATGTCATAATGGGTCGATGATGTCATAATGGGTCGATGATGTCATAATGGGTCGACGATGTAATAATGGTCGATGATGTCATAATGGGTCGATGATGTCATAATGGGCCGCTGATGTCAAAAAGGGTCGATGATGTCATAATGGGTCGATGATGTCATAATGGTCGATGATGTCATAATGGGTCGATGATGTCATAATGGGTCGATGATGTCATAGTGGTCGATGATGTCATAATGGCCGATGATGTCATAATGGTCGATGATTTCATAATGGTCGATGATGTCATAATGGGTCGATGATGTCATATTGGGTCGATGATGTCATAATGGGTCGATGATGTCATAATGGGTCGATGATGTCATAATGGGTCGATGATGTCATAATGGGTCGACGATGTAATAATGGTCGATGATGTCATAATGGGTCGCTGATGTCATAAAGGGTCGATGATGTCATAATGGGTCGATGATGTCATAATGGTCGATGATGTCATAATGGGTCGATGATGTCATAATGGGTCGATGATGTCATAATGACCGATGATGTCATAATGGGTCGATGATGTCATAATAGGTCGATGATGTCATAATGGTCGATGATGTCATAATGGGTCGATGATGTCATAATGGGTCGATGACGTCATAATGGGTCGCTGATGTCATAAAGGGTCGATGATGTCATAATGGTCTGATGACATAATGGGTCGATGATGTCATAATGGGTTGATGATGTCATAATGGTCGATGATGTCATAATGGATTGATGATGTCATAATGGATCGATGATGTCATAATGGGTCGATGATGTCATAATGGTCGATGATGTCATAATGGGTCGATGATGTCATAATGGTCGATGATGTCATAATGGGTCGATGATGTCATAAAGGCCGATGATGTCATAATGGGTCGATGATGTCATAATGGTCGATGATGTCATAATGGGTCGATGATGTCATAATGTGTCGATGATGTCATAATGGTCGATGATGTCATAATGGGTCGATGATGTCATAATGGTCAATGATGTCATAATGGTCGATGATGTCATAATGTTCGATGATGTCATAATCGGTCGATGATGTCATAATGGTCGATGATGTTATAATAGGTCGATGATGTCATAATGGGTCGATGATGTCATAAAGGGTCGATGATGTCATAATGGGTCGATGACATCATCGACCCATTATGACATCATCGACCCATTATGACATCATCGACCCATTATGACATCATCTACCCATTATGACATCATCGACCCACTATGACATCATCGACCCATTATGACATCATCGACCATTATGACATCATCGGCATGTCAAACTAATTTGATCAGCTTCTATGAAGAGGTAAGTTCAAGTCTGGACCAGGGAAATGCAGTGGATGTTGTGTATATGGACTTTTCAAAAGCTTTTGATACGATGCCACACAAAAGGTTGGTACAGAAAATGAGAATAATGGGGATAGGGGAAAATATGTGTAACTGGGTTAAAAACTGGCTCAGTGATAGGAAACAAAGGGTGGTTATTAATGGTACGTACTCGGACTGGGTCTCAGTTCATAGTGGGGTACCACAGGGGTCAGTATTGGGCCCGCTTCTTTTCAACATATTTATAAATGACCTTGTTGGGGGCATGCAGAGTAGAATTTCAATATTTGCAGATGATACTAAACTCTGCAGGGTAATCAATATAGAGGAGGATAATTTTATATTACAGGGAGATTTATGTAAATTGGAGGATTGGGCTGAGAAGTGGCAATTGAAGTTTAATGTAGATAAATGTAAGGTCATGCACTTGGGTAGAGGAAATAACATTTATGATTATGTACTTAATTGTAGAACACTGGGTAAAACAGACACAGAAAAAGACTTGGGTGTATGGTTGGATGGTAAACTTCACTTTAGTGGACAGTGTCAGGCAGCTGCTGCCAGGGCTAATAAAATAATGGGATGTATTAAAAGAGGTATAAGTGTTCATGAAAAAAATATAGTTCTACCTCTGTACAAGTCACTAGTGCGACCGCACTTAGAATACTGTGTACAATTCTGGTCACCGATATATAAGAAGGACATAGCTGAACTGGAGAGGGTGCAGAGAAGAGCGACCAAGATTATTAGAGGAATGGGTGGGCTGCAATACCAAGACAGGTTATTAAACTTGGGGTTATTTAGTTTGGAAAAACGAAGGCTTAGGGGAGATCTAATCACAATGTATAAATATATTAGGGGACAGTACAGAGACCTTTCCAAAGATCTTTTTACACCTAGGCCTGCGACTGGAACACGGGGGCATCCGCTACGTCTTGAGGAAAGAAGGTTTAATCATAATCACAGACGAGGATTCTTTACTGTACGAGCAGTGAGACTATGGAACTCTCTGCCGCATGATGTTGTAATGAGTGATTCACTACTAACATTTAAGCAGAGCCTGGATGCCTTTCTTGAAAAATTTAATATTACCAGTTATGTATATTAGATTTTATGACAGGGTATTGATCCAGGGAACTAGTCTGATTGCCGGATGTGGAGTCAGGAAGGAAATTTTTTCCCCATTGGAACTTGTTTGCCACATTGGGGTTTTTTTTGCCTTCCTCTGGATCAACATGTTAGGCTACAGGTTGAACTAGATGGACTTAGAGTCTCCCTTCAACCTTAAAAACTATGATACTATGTCATAATGGTCGATGATGTCATAATGGGTCGATGATGTCATAATGGGTCGATGATGTCATAATGGGTCGATGATGTCATAATGGCTGATGATGTCATAATGGGTCGATGATGTCATAGTGGTCGATAATGTCATAATGGCCGATGATGTCATAATGGTCGATGATTTCATAATGGTCGATGATGTCATAATGGGTCGATGATGTCATAATGGGTCGATGATGTCATAATGGGTCGATGATGTCATAATGACCGATGATGTCATAATGGGTCGATGATGTCATAATGGGTCGATGATGTCATAATGGGTCGATGATGTCATAATGGGTCGCTGATGTCATAAAGGGTCGATGATGTCATAATGGTCGATGATGTCATAATGGGTCGATGATGTCATAATGGGTCGATGATGTCATAATGGTCGATGATGTCATAATGGGTCGATGATGTCATAATGGATCGATGATGTCATAATGGTCGATGATGTCATAATGGTCGATGATGTCATAATGGGTCGATGATGTCATAATGGGTCGATGATGTCATAAAGGCCGATGATGTCATAATGGGTCGATGATGTCATAATGGTCGATGATGTCATAATGGGTCGATGATGTCATAATGGTCGATGATGTCATAATGGGTCGATGATGTCATAATGGGTCGATGATGTCATAATGGGTCGATGATGTCATAATGGTCGATGATGTCATAATGGGTCGATGATGTCATAATGTGTCGATGATGTCATAATGGTCGATGATGTCATAATGGGTCGATGATGTCATTATGGGTCGATGATGTCATAATGGGTCGATGATGTCATAATGGGTCGATGATGTCATAATGGGTCGATGATGTCATAATGACCGATGATGTCATAATAGGTCGATGATGTCATAATGGTCGATGATGTCATAATGGGTCGATGATGTCATAATGGGTCGATGATGTCATAGTGGTCGATGATGTCATAATGGCCGATGATGTCAAATGGTCGATGATTTCATAATCGGTCGATGATGTCATAATGGGTCGATGATGTCATAATGGGTCGATGATGTCATAATGGGTCGATGATGTCATAATGGGTCGATGATGTCATAATGACCGATTATGTCATAATGGGTCGATGATGTCATAATAGGTCGATGATGTCATAATGGGTCGATGATGTCATAAAGGCCGATGATGTCATAATGGGTCGATGATGTCATAATGGTCGATGATGTCATAATGGGTCGATGATGTCATAATGGTCAATGATGTCATAATGGTCGATGATGTCATAATGTTCGATGATGTCATAATCGGTCGATGATGTCATAATGGTCGATGATGTTATAATAGGTCGATGATGTCATAATGGGTCGATGATGTCATAATGGGTCGATGATGTCATAATGGTCGATGATGTCATAATGGTCGATGATGTCATAATGGGTCGATGATGTCATAATGGGTCGATGATGTCATAAAGGCCGATGATGTCATAATGGGTCGATGATGTCATAATGGTCGATGATGTCATAATGGGTCGATGATGTCATAATGGGTCGATGATGTCATAATGGCCGATGATGTCATAATGGGTCGATGATGTCATAATGGGTCGATGATGTCATAATGGGTCGATGATGTCATAATGGTCGATGATGTCATAATGGGTCGATGATGTCATAATGTGTCGATGATGTCATAATGGGTCGATGATGTCATAATGGTCGATGATGTCATTATGAATCGATAATGTCATAATGGGTCGATGATGTCATAATGGTCGATGATGTCATAATGGTCGATGATGTCATAATGGGTCGATGATGTCATAATGGGTCGATGATGTCATAATGGTCGATGATGTCATTATGGGTCGATGATGTCATAATGGGTCGATGATGTCATAATGGTCGATGATGTCATTATGGGTCGATGATGTCATAATGGGTCGATGATGTCATAATGGATCGATGATGTCATAATGGGTCGATGAAGTCATAATGGTCGATGATGTCATAATGGTCGATGATGTCATAATGGGTCGATGATGTCATAATGGGTCGATGATGTCATAATGGGTCGATGATGTCATAATGGGTCGATGATGTCATAATGGTCTATGATGTCATAATGGGTCGATGATGTCATAATGGGTCGATGATGTCATAATGGTCGATGGTGTCATAATGGTCGATGTCATAATGGGTCGATGATGTCATAATGGGTCGATGATGTCATATTAGTCGATGATGTCATAATGGGTCGATGATGTCATAATGGTCGATGATGTCATAATGGGTCGATGATGTCATTAAGGGTCGATGATGTCATAATGGTCGATGATGTCATAATGGTTGATGATGTCATAATGAGTCGATGATGTCATAATGGGTCGATGATGTCATAATGGTCGATGATGTCATAATGGTCGATGATGTCATAATGGGTCGATGATGTCATAATGGTCGATGATGTAATAATGGGTCGATGATGTCATAATGGGACGATGATGTCATAATGGCTGATGATGTCATAATGGGTCGATGATGTCATAGTGGTCGATGATGTCATAGTGGTCGATGTCATAATGGCCGATGATCTCATAATGGTCGATGATGTCATAATGGGTCGATGATGTCATAATGGGTCGATGATGTCATAATGGGTCGATGATGTCATAATGGGTCGATGATGTAATAATGGTCGATGATGTCATAATGGGTCGATGATGTCATAATGGGTCGCTGATGTCATAAAGGGTCGATGATGTCATAATGGGTCGATGATGTCATAATGGTCGATGATGTCATAATGGGTCGATGATGTCATAATGGGTCGATGATGTCATAATGGCTGATGATGTCATAATGGGTCGATGATGTCATAGTGGTCGATGATGTCATAATGGCCGATGATGTCATAATTGTCGATGATTTCATAATGGTCGATGATGTCATAATGGGTCGATGATGTCATAATGGGTCGATGATGTCATAATGGGTCGATGATGTCATAATGGGTCGATGATGTCATAATGGGTCGACGATGTAATAATGGTCGATGATGTCATAATGGGTCGATGATGTCATAATGGGTCGCTGATGTCATAAAGGGTCGATGATGTCATAATGGGTCGATGATGTCATAATGGTCGATGATGTCATAATGGGTCGATGATGTCATAATGGGTCGATGATGTCATAATGGGTCGATGATGTCATAATGGGTCGATGACGTCATAATGGGTCGCTGAAGTCATAAAGGGTCGATGATGTCATAATGGTCTGATGTCATAATGGGTCGATGATGTCATAATAGGTTGATGATGTCATAATGGTCGATGATGTCATAATGGGTCGATGATGTCATAATGGATCGATGATGTCATAATGGGTCGATGATGTCATAATGGTCGATGATGTCATAATGGTCGATGATGTCATAATGGGTCGATGATGTCATAATGGGTCGATGATGTCATAAAGGCCGATGATGTCATAATGGGTCGATGATGTCATAATGGGTCGATGATGTCATAATGGGTCGATGATGTCATAATGGTCGATGATGTCATAATGGTCGATGATGTCATAATGGGTCGATGATGTCATAATGGGTCGATGATGTCATAATGGTCGATGATGTCATAATGGGTCGATGATGTCATAATGGGTCGATGATGTCATAATGGTCGATGATGTCATAATGGGTCGATGATGTCATAATGGATCGATGATGTCATAATGGTCGATGATGTCATAATGGTCGATGATGTCATAATGGGTCGATGATGTCATAATGGGTCGATGATGTCATAAAGGCCGATGATGTCATAATGGGTCGATGATGTCATAATGGTCGATGATGTCATAATGGGTCGATGATGTCATAATGGTCGATGATGTCATAATGGGTCGATGATGTCATAATGGGTCGATGATGTCATAATGGGTCGATGATGTCATAATGGTCGATGATGTCATAATGGGTCGATGATGTCATAATGTGTCGATGATGTCATAATGGTCGATGATGTCATAATGGGTCGATGATGTCATTATGGGTCGATGATGTCATAATGGGTCGATGATGTCATAATGGGTCGATGATGTCATAATGGGTCGATGATGTCATAATGACCGATGATGTCATAATAGGTTGATGATGTCATAATGGTCGATGATGTCATAATGGGTCGATGATGTCATAATGGGTCGATGATGTCATAGTGGTCGATGATGTCATAATGGCCGATGATGTCAAATGGTCGATGATTTCATAATCGGTCGATGATGTCATAATGGGTCGATGATGTCATAATGGGTCGATGATGTCATAATGGGTCGATGATGTCATAATGGGTCGATGATGTCATAATGACCGATTATGTCATAATGGGTCGATGATGTCATAATAGGTCGATGATGTCATAATGGGTCGATGATGTCATAAAGGCCGATGATGTCATAATGGGTCGATGATGTCATAATGGTCGATGATGTCATAATGGGTCGATGATGTCATAATGGTCAATGATGTCATAATGGTCGATGATGTCATAATGTTCGATGATGTCATAATCGGTCGATGATGTCATAATGGTCGATGATGTTATAATAGGTCGATGATGTCATAATGGGTCGATGATGTCATAATGGGTCGATGATGTCATAATGGTCGATGATGTCATAATGGTCGATGATGTCATAATGGGTCGATGATGTCATAATGGGTCGATGATGTCATAAAGGCCGATGATGTCATAATGGGTCGATGATGTCATAATGGTCGATGATGTCATAATGGGTCGATGATGTCATAATGGGTCGATGATGTCATAATGGCCGATGATGTCATAATGGGTCGATGATGTCATAATGGGTCGATGATGTCATAATGGGTCGATGATGTCATAATGGTCGATGATGTCATAATGGGTCGATGATGTCATAATGTGTCGATGATGTCATAATGGGTCGATGATGTCATAATGGTCGATGATGTCATTATGAATCGATAATGTCATAATGGGTCGATGATGTCATAATGGTCGATGATGTCATAATGGTCGATGATGTCATAATGGGTCGATGATGTCATAATGGGTCGATGATGTCATAATGGTCGATGATGTCATTATGGGTCGATGATGTCATAATGGGTCGATGATGTCATAATGGTCGATGATGTCATTATGGGTCGATGATGTCATAATGGGTCGATGATGTCATAATGGATCGATGATGTCATAATGGGTCGATGAAGTCATAATGGTCGATGATGTCATAATGGTCGATGATGTCATAATGGGTCGATGATGTCATAATGGGTCGATGATGTCATAATGGGTCGATGATGTCATAATGGGTCGATGATGTCATAATGGTCTATGATGTCATAATGGGTCGATGATGTCATAATGGGTCGATGATGTCATAATGGTCGATGGTGTCATAATGGTCGATGTCATAATGGGTCGATGATGTCATAATGGGTCGATGATGTCATATTAGTCGATGATGTCATAATGGGTCGATGATGTCATAATGGTCGATGATGTCATAATGGGTCGATGATGTCATTAAGGGTCGATGATGTCATAATGGTCGATGATGTCATAATGGTTGATGATGTCATAATGAGTCGATGATGTCATAATGGGTCGATGATGTCATAATGGTCGATGATGTCATAATGGTCGATGATGTCATAATGGGTCGATGATGTCATAATGGTCGATGATGTAATAATGGGTCGATGATGTCATAATGGGACGATGATGTCATAATGGCTGATGATGTCATAATGGGTCGATGATGTCATAGTGGTCGATGATGTCATAGTGGTCGATGTCATAATGGCCGATGATCTCATAATGGTCGATGATGTCATAATGGGTCGATGATGTCATAATGGGTCGATGATGTCATAATGGGTCGATGATGTCATAATGGGTCGATGATGTAATAATGGTCGATGATGTCATAATGGGTCGATGATGTCATAATGGGTCGCTGATGTCATAAAGGGTCGATGATGTCATAATGGGTCGATGATGTCATAATGGTCGATGATGTCATAATGGGTCGATGATGTCATAATGGGTCGATGATGTCATAATGGCTGATGATGTCATAATGGGTCGATGATGTCATAGTGGTCGATGATGTCATAATGGCCGATGATGTCATAATTGTCGATGATTTCATAATGGTCGATGATGTCATAATGGGTCGATGATGTCATAATGGGTCGATGATGTCATAATGGGTCGATGATGTCATAATGGGTCGATGATGTCATAATGGGTCGACGATGTAATAATGGTCGATGATGTCATAATGGGTCGATGATGTCATAATGGGTCGCTGATGTCATAAAGGGTCGATGATGTCATAATGGGTCGATGATGTCATAATGGTCGATGATGTCATAATGGGTCGATGATGTCATAATGGGTCGATGATGTCATAATGGGTCGATGATGTCATAATGACCGATGATGTCATAATGGGTCATGATGTCATAATAGGTCAATGATGTCATAATGGTCGATGATGTCATAATGGGTCGATGATGTCATAATGGGTCGATGACGTCATAATGGGTCGCTGAAGTCATAAAGGGTCGATGATGTCATAATGGTCTGATGTCATAATGGGTCGATGATGTCATAATAGGTTGATGATGTCATAATGGTCGATGATGTCATAATGGGTCGATGATGTCATAATGGATCGATGATGTCATAATGGGTCGATGATGTCATAATGGTCGATGATGTCATAATGGTCGATGATGTCATAATGGGTCGATGATGTCATAATGGGTCGATGATGTCATAAAGGCCGATGATGTCATAATGGGTCGATGATGTCATAATGGGTCGATGATGTCATAATGGGTCGATGATGTCATAATGGTCGATGATGTCATAATGGGTCGATGATGTCATAATGGGTCGATGATGTCATAATGGGTCGATGATGTCATAATGGTCGATAATGTCATAATGGTCGATGATGTCATAATGTTCGATGATGTCATAATCGGTCGATGATGTCATAATGGTCGATGATGTCATAATAGGTCGATGATGTCATAATGGGTCGATGATGTCATAATGGGTCGATGATGTCATAATGGGTCGATGATGTCATTATGGGTCAATGATGTCATAATGGGTCGATGATGTCATAATGGTCGATGATATCATTATGGGTCGATGATGTCATAATGGGTCAATGATGTCATAATGGATCGATGATGTCATAATGGGTCGATGAAGTCATAATGGTCGATGATGTCATAATGGTCGATGATGTCATAATGGGTCGATGATGTCATAATGGGTCGATGTCGTAATGGGTCGATGATGTCATAATGGGTCGATGATGTCATAATGGTCGATGATGTCATAATGGGTCGATGATGTCATAATGGGTCGATGATGTCATAATGGGTCGATGATGTCATAATGGGTCGATGATGTCATAATGGTCGATGATGTCATAATGGTCGATGTCATAATGGGTCGATGATGTCATAATGGGTCGATGATGTCATATTAGTCGATGATGTCATAATGGGTCGATGATGTCATAATGGTCGATGATGTCATAATGGGTCGATGATGTCATTAAGGGTCGATGATGTCATAATGGTCGATGATGTCATAATGGTTGATGATGTCATAATGAGTCGATGATGTCATAATGGGTCGATGATGTCATAATGGTCGATGATGTCATAATGGTCGATGATGTCATAATGGGTCGATGATGTCATAGTGGTCGATGATGTCATAGTGGTCGATGTCATAATGGCCGATGATGTCATAATGGTCGATGATGTCATAATGGGTCGATGATGTCATAATGGGTCGATGATGTCATAATGGGTCGATGATGTCATAATGGGTCGATGATGTCATAATGGGTCGACGATGTAATAATGGTCGATGATGTCATAATGGGTCGACGATGTAATAATGGTCGATGATGTCATAATGGGTCGATGATGTCATAATGGGTCGCTGATGTCATAAAGGGTCGATGATGTCATAATGGGTCGATGATGTCATAATGGTCGATGATGTCATAATGGGTCGATGATGTCATAATGGGTCGATGATGTCATAATGGCTGATGATGTCATAATGGGTCGATGATGTCATAATGGTCGATGATGTCATAATGGGTCGATGATGTCATAATGGGTCGATGATTTCATAATGGTCGATGATGTCATAATAGGTCGATGATGTCATAATGGGTCGATGATGTCATAATGGGTCGATGATGTCATAAAGGGTCGATGATGTCATAATGGTCGATGATGTCATAATGGGTCGATGATGTCATAATGGGTTGATGATGTCATAATGGTCGATGATGTCATAATGGGTCGATGATGTCATAATGGATCGATGATGTCATAATGGTCGATGATGTCATAATGGGTCAATGATGTCATAATGGGTCGATGATGTCATAAAGGCCGATGATGTCATAATGGGTCGATGATGTCATAATGGTCGATGATGTCATAATGGGTCGATGATGTCATAATGGGTCGATGATGTCATAATGGTCGATGATGTCATAATGGGTCGATGATGTCATAATGGGTCGATGATGTCATAATGGGTCGATGATGTCATAATGGTCGATGATGTCATAATAGGTCGATGATGTCATAATGTGTCGATGATGTCATAATGGGTCGATGATGCCATAATGGTCGATGATGTCATTATGAATCGATGATGTCATAATGGGTCGATGATGTCATAATGGTCGATGATGTCATAATGGTCGATGATGTCATAATGGGTCGATGATGTCATAATGGGTCGATGATGTCATAATGGTCGATGATGTCATAATGGGTCGATGATGTCATAATGGGTCGATGATGTCATAATGGTCGATGATGTCATAATGGGTCGATGATGTCATAATGGGTCGATGATGTCATAATGGTCGATGATGTCATAATGGTCGATGATGTCATAATGGGTGAATGATGTCATAATGGTCGATAATGTCATAATGGTCGATGATGTCATAATGGTCAATGATGTCATAATGGTCGATGATGTCATAATGTTCGATGATGTCATAATCGGTCGATGATGTCATAATGGTCGATGATGTTATAATAGGTCGATGATGTCATAATGGGTCGATGATGTCATAATGGGTCGATGATGTCATAATGGTCGATGATGTCATTATGGGTCGATGATGTCATAATGGGTCGATGATGTCATAATGGATCGATGATGTCATAATGGGTCGATGAAGTCATAATGGTCGATGATGTCATAATGGTCGATGATGTCATAATGGGTCGATGATTTCATAATGGGTCGATGATGTCATAATGGTCGATGATGTCATAATGGGTCGATGATGTCATAATGGGTCGATGATGTCATAATGGTCGATGATGTCATATTAGTCGATGATGTCATAATGGGTCGATGATGTCATAATGGTCGATGATGTCATAATGGGTCGATGATGTCATTAAGGGTCGATGATGTCATAATGGTCGATGATGTCATAATGGTTGATGATGTCATAATGAGTCGATGATGTCATAATGGATCGATGATGTCATAATGGTCGATGATGTCATAATGGTCGATGATGTCATAATGGGTCGATGATGTCATAATGGTCGATGATGTAATAATGGGTCGATGATGTCATAATGGGTCGATGATGTCATAATGGCTGATGATGTCATAATGGGTCGATGATGTCATAGTGGTCGATGATGTCATAGTGGTCGATGTCATAATGGCCGATGATGTCATAATGGCCGATGATGTCATAATGGGTCGATGATGTCATAATGGGTCGATGATGTCATAATGGGTCGATGATGTCATAATGGGTCGACGATGTAATAATGGTCGATGATGTCATAATGGGTCGATGATGTCATAATGGGCCGCTGATGTCAAAAAGGGTCGATGATGTCATAATGGGTCGATGATGTCATAATGGTCGATGATGTCATAATGGGTCGATGATGTCATAATGGGTCGATGATGTCATAGTGGTCGATGATGTCATAATGGCCGATGATGTCATAATGGTCGATGATTTCATAATGGTCGATGATGTCATAATGGGTCGATGATGTCATATTGGGTCGATGATGTCATAATGGGTCGATGATGTCATAATGGGTCGATGATGTCATAATGGGTCGATGATGTCATAATGGGTCGACGATGTAATAATGGTCGATGATGTCATAATGGGTCGCTGATGTCATAAAGGGTCGATGATGTCATAATGGGTCGATGATGTCATAATGGTCGATGATGTCATAATGGGTCGATGATGTCATAATGGGTCGATGATGTCATAATGACCGATGATGTCATAATGGGTCGATGATGTCATAATAGGTCGATGATGTCATAATGGTCGATGATGTCATAATGGGTCGATGATGTCATAATGGGTCGATGACGTCATAATGGGTCGCTGATGTCATAAAGGGTCGATGATGTCATAATGGTCTGATGACATAATGGGTCGATGATGTCATAATGGGTTGATGATGTCATAATGGTCGATGATGTCATAATAGATTGATGATGTCATAATGGATCGATGATGTCATAATGGGTCGATGATGTCATAATGGTCGATGATGTCATAATGGGTCGATGATGTCATAATGGTCGATGATGTCATAATGGGTCGATGATGTCATAAAGGCCGATGATGTCATAATGGGTCGATGATGTCATAATGGTCGATGATGTCATAATGGGTCGATGATGTCATAATGTGTCGATGATGTCATAATGGTCGATGATGTCATAATGGGTCGATGATGTCATAATGGTCAATGATGTCATAATGGTCGATGATGTCATAATGTTCGATGATGTCATAATCGGTCGATGATGTCATAATGGTCGATGATGTTATAATAGGTCGATGATGTCATAATGGGTCGATGATGTCATAATGGGTCGATGATGTCCTAATGGGTCGATGATGTCATAATGGGTCGATGATGTCATAATGGTCGATGATGTCATAATGGGTCGATGATGTCATTAAGGGTCGATGATGTCATAATGGTCGATGATGTCATAATGGTTGATGATGTCATAATGAGTCGATGATGTCATAATGGATCGATGATGTCATAATGGTCGATGATGTCATAATGGTCGATGATGTCATAATGGGTCGATGATGTCATAATGGTCGATGATGTAATAATGGGTCGATGATGTCATAATGGGTCGATGATGTCATAATGGCTGATGATGTCATAATGGGTCGATGATGTCATAGTGGTCGATGATGTCATAGTGGTCGATGTCATAATGGCCGATGATGTCATAATGGCCAATGATCTCATAATGGGTCGATGATGTCATAATGGGTCGATGATGTCATAATGGGTCGATGATGTCATAATGGGTCGATGATGTCATAATGGGTCGACGATGTAATAATGGTCGATGATGTCATAATGGGTCGATGATGTCATAATGGGTCGCTGATGTCAAAAAGGGTCGATGATGTCATAATGGGTCGATGATGTCATAATGGTCGATGATGTCATAATGGGTCGATGATGTCATAATGGGTCGATGATGTCATAGTCGTCGATGATGTCATAATGGCCGATGATGTCATAATGGTCGATGATTTCATAATGGTCGATGATGTCATAATGGGTCGATGATGTCATATTGGGTTGATGATGTCATAATGGGTCGATGATGTCCTAATGGGTCGATGATGTCATAATGGGTCGATGATGTCATAATGGTCGATGATGTCATAATGGGTCGATGATGTCATTAAGGGTCGATGATGTCATAATGGTCGATGATGTCATAATGGTTGATGATGTCATAATGAGTCGATGATGTCATAATGGATCGATGATGTCATAATGGTCGATGATGTCATAATGGTCGATGATGTCATAATGGGTCGATGATGTCATAATGGTCGATGATGTAATAATGGGTCGATGATGTCATAATGGGTCGATGATGTCATAATGGCTGATGATGTCATAATGGGTCGATGATGTCATAGTGGTCGATGATGTCATAGTGGTCGATGTCATAATGGCCGATGATGTCATAATGGCCGATGATCTCATAATGGGTCGATGATGTCATAATGGGTCGATGATGTCATAATGGGTCGATGATGTCATAATGGGTCGATGATGTCATAATGGGTCGACGATGTAATAATGGTCGATGATGTCATAATGGGTCGATGATGTCATAATGGGTCGCTGATGTCAAAAAGGGTCGATGATGTCATAATGGGTCGATGATGTCATAATGGTCGATGATGTCATAATGGGTCGATGATGTCATAATGGGTCGATGATGTCATAGTCGTCGATGATGTCATATTGGCCGATGATGTCATAATGGTCGATGATTTCATAATGGTCGATGATGTCATAATGGGTCGATGATGTCATATTGGGTTGATGATGTCATAATGGGTCGATGATGTCATAATGGGTCGATGATGTCATAATGGGTCGATGATGTCATAATGGGTCGACGATGTAATAATGGTCGATGATGTCATAATGGGTCGCTGATGTCATAAAGGGTCGATGATGTCATAATGGGTCGATGATGTCATAATGGTCGATGATGTCATAATGGGTCGATGATGTCATAATGGGTCGATGATGTCATAATGACCGATGATGTCATTATGAGTCGATGATGTCATAATAGGTCGATGATGTCATAATGGTCGATGATGTCATAATGGGTCGATGATGTCATAATGGGTCGATGACGTCATAATGGGTCGCTGATGTCATAAAGGGTCGATGATGTCATAATGGTCTGATGTCATAATGGGTCGATGATGTCATAATGGGTTGATGATGTCATAATGGTCGATGATGTCATAATGGATCGATGATGTCATAATGGATCGATGATGTCATAATGGGTCGATGATGTCATAATGGTCGATGATGTCATAATGGGTCGATGATGTCATAATGGTCGATGATGTCATAATGGGTCGATGATGTCATAAAGGCCGATGATGTCATAATGGGTCGATGATGTCATAATGGTCGATGATGTCATAATGGGTCGATGATGTCATAATGGGTCGATGATGTCATAATGGTCGATGATGTCATAATGGGTCGATGATGTCATAATGGTCAATGATGTCATAATGGTCGATGATGTCATAATGTTCGATGATGTCATAATCGGTCGATGATGTCATAATGGTCGATGATGTTATAATAGGTCGATGATGTCATAATGGGTCGATGATGTCATAATGGGTCGATGATGTCCTAATGGGTCGATGATGTCATTATGGGTCGATGATGTCATAATGGTTCGATGATGTCATAATGGTCGATGATGTCATTATGGGTCGATGATGTCATAATGGGTCGATGATGTCATAGTGGATCGATGATGTCATAATGGGTCGATGAAGTCATAATGGTCGATGATGTCATAATGGTCGATGATGTCATAATGGGTCGATGATGTCATAATGGGTCGATGATGTCATAATGGGTCGATGATGTCATAATTGTCGATGATGTCATAATGGGTCGATGATGTCATAATGGGTCGATGATGTCATAATGGGTCGATGATGTCATAATGGTCGATGATGTCATAATGGTCGATGTCATAATGGGTCGATGATGTCATAATGGGTCGATGATGTCATAATGGGTCGATGATGTCATAATGGTCGATGATGTCATAATGGGTCGATGATGTCATTAAGGGTCGATGATGTCATAATGGTCGATGATGTCATAATGGTTGATGATGTCATAATGAGTCGATGATGTCATAATGGGTCGATGATGTCATTATGGGTCGATGATGTCATAATGGTTCGATGATGTCATAATGGTCGATGATGTCATTATGGGTCGATGATGTCATAATGGGTCGATGATGTCATAATGGATCTATGATGTCATAATGGGTCGATGAAGTCATAATGGTCGATGATGTCATAATGGTCGATGATGTCATAATGGGTCGATGATGTCATAATGGGTCGATGATGTCATAATGGGTCGATGATGTCATAATGGTCGATGATGTCATAATGGGTCGATGATGTCATAATGGGTCGATGATGTCATTATGGGTCAATGATGTCATAATGGGTCGATGATGTCATAATGGTCGATGATATCATTATGGGTCGATGATGTCATAATGGGTCAATGATGTCATAATGGATCGATGATGTCATAATGGGTCGATGAAGTCATAATGGTCGATGATGTCATAATGGTCGATGATGTCATAATGGGTCGATGATGTCATAATGGGTCGATGTCGTAATGGGTCGATGATGTCATAATGGGTCGATGATGTCATAATGGTCGATGATGTCATAATGGGTCGATGATGTCATAATGGGTCGATGATGTCATAATGGGTCGATGATGTCATAATGGTCGATGATGTCATAATGGTCGATGTCATAATGGGTCGATGATGTCATAATGGGTCGATGATGTCATATTAGTCGATGATGTCATAATGGGTCGATGATGTCATAATGGTCGATGATGTCATAATGGGTCGATGATGTCATTAAGGGTCGATGATGTCATAATGGTCGATGATGTCATAATGGTTGATGATGTCATAATGAGTCGATGATGTCATAACGGGTCGATGATGTCATAATGGTCGATGATGTCATAATGGTCGATGATGTCATAATGGGTCGATGATGTCATAGTGGTCGATGATGTCATAGTGGTCGATGTCATAATGGCCGATGATGTCATAATGGTCGATGATGTCATAATGGGTCGATGATGTCATAATGGGTCGATGATGTCATAATGGGTCGATGATGTCATAATGGGTCGATGATGTCATAATGGGTCGACGATGTAATAATGGTCGATGATGTCATAATGGGTCGACGATGTAATAATGGTCGATGATGTCATAATGGGTCGATGATGTCATAATGGGTCGCTGATGTCATAAAGGGTCGATGATGTCATAATGGGTCGATGATGTCATAATGGTCGATGATGTCATAATGGGTCGATGATGTCATAATGGGTCGATGATGTCATAATGGCTGATGATGTCATAATGGGTCGATGATGTCATAGTGGTCGATGATGTCATAATGGCCGATGATGTCATAATGGTCGATGATTTCATAATGGTCGATGATGTCATAATAGGTCGATGATGTCATAATGGGTCGATGATGTCATAATGGGTCGATGATGTCATAAAGGGTCGATGATGTCATAATGGTCGATGATGTCATAATGGGTCGATGATGTCATAATGGGTTGATGATGTCATAATGGTCGATGATGTCATAATGGGTCGATGATGTCATAATGGATCGATGATGTCATAATGGTCGATGATGTCATAATGGGTCGATGATGTCATAATGGGTCGATGATGTCATAAAGGCCGATGATGTCATAATGGGTCGATGATGTCATAATGGTCGATGATGTCATAATGGGTCGATGATGTCATAATGGGTCGATGATGTCATAATGGTCGATGATGTCATAATGGGTCGATGATGTCATAATGGGTCGATGATGTCATAATGGTCGATGATGTCATAATAGGTCGATGATGTCATAATGTGTCGATGATGTCATAATGGGTCGATGATGCCATAATGGTCGATGATGTCATTATGAATCGATGATGTCATAATGGGTCGATGATGTCATAATGGTCGATGATGTCATAATGGGTCGATGATGTCATAATGGGTCGATGATGTCATAATGGTCGATGATGTCATAATGGGTCGATGATGTCATAATGGGTCGATGATGTCATAATGGTCGATGATGTCATAATGGTCGATGATGTCATAATGGGTGAATGATGTCATAATGGTCGATAATGTCATAATGGTCGATGATGTCATAATGGTCAATGATGTCATAATGGTCGATGATGTCATAATGTTCGATGATGTCATAATCGGTCGATGATGTCATAATGGTCGATGATGTTATAATAGGTCGATGATGTCATAATGGGTCGATGATGTCATAATGGGTCGATGATGTCATAATGGTCGATGATGTCATTATGGGTCGATGATGTCATAATGGGTCGATGATGTCATAATGGATCGATGATGTCATAATGGGTCGATGAAGTCATAATGGTCGATGATGTCATAATGGTCGATGATGTCATAATGGGTCGATGATTTCATAATGGGTCGATGATGTCATAATGGTCGATGATGTCATAATGGGTCGATGATGTCATAATGGGTCGATGATGTCATAATGGTCGATGATGTCATATTAGTCGATGATGTCATAATGGGTCGATGATGTCATAATGGTCGATGATGTCATAATGGGTCGATGATGTCATTAAGGGTCGATGATGTCATAATGGTCGATGATGTCATAATGGTTGATGATGTCATAATGAGTCGATGATGTCATAATGGATCGATGATGTCATAATGGTCGATGATGTCATAATGGTCGATGATGTCATAATGGGTCGATGATGTCATAATGGTCGATGATGTAATAATGGGTCGATGATGTCATAATGGGTCGATGATGTCATAATGGCTGATGATGTCATAATGGGTCGATGATGTCATAGTGGTCGATGATGTCATAGTGGTCGATGTCATAATGGCCGATGATGTCATAATGGCCGATGATGTCATAATGGGTCGATGATGTCATAATGGGTCGATGATGTCATAATGGGTCGATGATGTCATAATGGGTCGACGATGTAATAATGGTCGATGATGTCATAATGGGTCGATGATGTCATAATGGGCCGCTGATGTCAAAAAGGGTCGATGATGTCATAATGGGTCGATGATGTCATAATGGTCGATGATGTCATAATGGGTCGATGATGTCATAATGGGTCGATGATGTCATAGTGGTCGATGATGTCATAATGGCCGATGATGTCATAATGGTCGATGATTTCATAATGGTCGATGATGTCATAATGGGTCGATGATGTCATATTGGGTCGATGATGTCATAATGGGTCGATGATGTCATAATGGGTCGATGATGTCATAATGGGTCGATGATGTCATAATGGGTCGACGATGTAATAATGGTCGATGATGTCATAATGGGTCGCTGATGTCATAAAGGGTCGATGATGTCATAATGGGTCGATGATGTCATAATGGTCGATGATGTCATAATGGGTCGATGATGTCATAATGGGTCGATGATGTCATAATGACCGATGATGTCATAATGGGTCGATGATGTCATAATAGGTCGATGATGTCATAATGGTCGATGATGTCATAATGGGTCGATGATGTCATAATGGGTCGATGACGTCATAATGGGTCGCTGATGTCATAAAGGGTCGATGATGTCATAATGGTCTGATGACATAATGGGTCGATGATGTCATAATGGGTTGATGATGTCATAATGGTCGATGATGTCATAATGGATTGATGATGTCATAATGGATCGATGATGTCATAATGGGTCGATGATGTCATAATGGTCGATGATGTCATAATGGGTCGATGATGTCATAATGGTCGATGATGTCATAATGGGTCGATGATGTCATAAAGGCCGATGATGTCATAATGGGTCGATGATGTCATAATGGTCGATGATGTCATAATGGGTCGATGATGTCATAATGTGTCGATGATGTCATAATGGTCGATGATGTCATAATGGGTCGATGATGTCATAATGGTCAATGATGTCATAATGGTCGATGATGTCATAATGTTCGATGATGTCATAATCGGTCGATGATGTCATAATGGTCGATGATGTTATAATAGGTCGATGATGTCATAATGGGTCGATGATGTCATAATGGGTCGATGATGTCCTAATGGGTCGATGATGTCATAATGGGTCGATGATGTCATAATGGTCGATGATGTCATAATGGGTCGATGATGTCATTAAGGGTCGATGATGTCATAATGGTCGATGATGTCATAATGGTTGATGATGTCATAATGAGTCGATGATGTCATAATGGATCGATGATGTCATAATGGTCGATGATGTCATAATGGTCGATGATGTCATAATGGGTCGATGATGTCATAATGGTCGATGATGTAATAATGGGTCGATGATGTCATAATGGGTCGATGATGTCATAATGGCTGATGATGTCATAATGGGTCGATGATGTCATAGTGGTCGATGATGTCATAGTGGTCGATGTCATAATGGCCGATGATGTCATAATGGCCGATGATCTCATAATGGGTCGATGATGTCATAATGGGTCGATGATGTCATAATGGGTCGATGATGTCATAATGGGTCGATGATGTCATAATGGGTCGACGATGTAATAATGGTCGATGATGTCATAATGGGTCGATGATGTCATAATGGGTCGCTGATGTCAAAAATGGTCGATGATGTCATAATGGGTCGATGATGTCATAATGGTCGATGATGTCATAATGGGTCGATGATGTCATAATGGGTCGATGATGTCATAGTCGTCGATGATGTCATAATGGCCGATGATGTCATAATGGTCGATGATTTCATAATGGTCGATGATGTCATAATGGGTCGATGATGTCATATTGGGTTGATGATGTCATAATGGGTCGATGATGTCATAATGGGTCGATGATGTCATAATGGGTCGATGATGTCATAATGGGTCGACGATGTAATAATGGTCGATGATGTCATAATGGGTCGCTGATGTCATAAAGGGTCGATGATGTCATAATGGGTCGATGATGTCATAATGGTCGATGATGTCATAATGGGTCGATGATGTCATAATGGGTCGATGATGTCATAATGACCGATGATGTCATTATGAGTCGATGATGTCATAATAGGTCGATGATGTCATAATGGTCGATGATGTCATAATGGGTCGATGATGTCATAATGGGTCGATGACGTCATAATGGGTCGCTGATGTCATAAAGGGTCGATGATGTCATAATGGTCTGATGTCATAATGGGTCGATGATGTCATAATGGGTTGATGATGTCATAATGGTCGATGATGTCATAATGGATCGATGATGTCATAATGGATCGATGATGTCATAATGGGTCGATGATGTCATAATGGTCGATGATGTCATAATGGGTCGATGATGTCATAATGGTCGATGATGTCATAATGGGTCGATGATGTCATAAAGGCCGATGATGTCATAATGGGTCGATGATGTCATAATGGTCGATGATGTCATAATGGGTCGATGATGTCATAATGGGTCGATGATGTCATAATGGTCGATGATGTCATAATGGGTCGATGATGTCATAATGGTCAATGATGTCATAATGGTCGATGATGTCATAATGTTCGATGATGTCATAATCGGTCGATGATGTCATAATGGTCGATGATGTTATAATAGGTCGATGATGTCATAATGGGTCGATGATGTCATAATGGGTCGATGATGTCCTAATGGGTCGATGATGTCATTATGGGTCGATGATGTCATAATGGTTCGATGATGTCATAATGGTCGATGATGTCATTATGGGTCGATGATGTCATAATGGGTCGATGATGTCATAGTGGATCGATGATGTCATAATGGGTCGATGAAGTCATAATGGTCGATGATGTCATAATGGTCGATGATGTCATAATGGGTCGATGATGTCATAATGGGTCGATGATGTCATAATGGGTCGATGATGTCATAATTGTCGATGATGTCATAATGGGTCGATGATGTCATAATGGGTCGATGATGTCATAATGGGTCGATGATGTCATAATGGTCGATGATGTCATAATGGTCGATGTCATAATGGGTCGATGATGTCATAATGGGTCGATGATGTCATAATGGGTCGATGATGTCATAATGGTCGATGATGTCATAATGGGTCGATGATGTCATTAAGGGTCGATGATGTCATAATGGTCGATGATGTCATAATGGTTGATGATGTCATAATGAGTCGATGATGTCATAATGGGTCGATGATGTCATTATGGGTCGATGATGTCATAATGGTTCGATGATGTCATAATGGTCGATGATGTCATTATGGGTCGATGATGTCATAATGGGTCGATGATGTCATAATGGATCTATGATGTCATAATGGGTCGATGAAGTCATAATGGTCGATGATGTCATAATGGTCGATGATGTCATAATGGGTCGATGATGTCATAATGGGTCGATGATGTCATAATGGGTCGATGATGTCATAATGGTCGATGATGTCATAATGGGTCGATGATGTCATAATGGGTCGATGATGTCATAATGGGTCGATGATGTCATAATGGGTCGATGATGTCATAATGGTCGATGATGTCATAATGGTCGATGTCATAATGGGTCGATGATGTCATAATGGTCGATGATGTCATAATGGGTCGATGATGTCATTAAGGGTCGATGATGTCATAATGGTCGATGATGTCATAATGGTTGATGATGTCATAATGAGTTGATGATGTCATAATGGGTCGATGATGTCATAATGGTCGATGATGTCATAATGGTCGATGATGTCATAATGGGTCGATGATGTCATAATGGTCGATGATGTAATAATGGGTCGATGATGTCATAATGGGTCGATGATGTCATAATGGCTGATGATGTCATAATGGGTCGATGATGTCATAGTGGTCGATGATGTCATAGTGGTCGATGTCATAATGGCCGATGATGTCATAATGGTCGATGATGTCATAATAGGTCGATGATGTCATAATGGGTCGATGATGTCATAATGGGTCGATGATGTCATAATGGGTCGATGATGTCATAATGGGTCGATGATGTCATAATGGGTCGACGATGTAATAATGGTCGATGATGTAATAATGGGTCGATGATGTCATAAAGGTTCGATGATGTCATAATGGGTCGATGATGTCATAATGGTCGATGATGTCATAATGGGTCGATGATGTCATAATGGGTCGATGATGTCATAATGGCTGACGATGTCATAATGGGTCGATGATGTCATAGTGGTCGATGATGTCATAATGGCCAATGATGTCATAATGGTCGATGATTTCATAATGGTCGATGATGTCATAATGGGTCGATGATGTCATAATGGGTCGACGATGTAATAATGGTCGATGATGTCATAATGGTCGATGATGTTATAATAGGTCGATGATGTCATAATGGGTCGATGATGTCATAATGGGTCGATGATGTCCTAATGGGTCGATGATGTCATTATGGGTCGATGATGTCATAATGGGTCGATGATGTCATAATGGTCGATCATGTCATTATGGGTCGATGATGTCATAATGGGTCGATGATGTCATAATGGATCGATGATGTCATAATGGGTCGATGAAGTCATAATGGTCGATGATGTCATAATGGTCGATGATGTCATAATGGGTCGATGATGTCATAATGGGTCGATGATGTCATAATGGGTCGATGATGTCATAATGGTCGATGTCATAATGGGTCGATGATGTCATAATGGGTCGATGATGTCATATTAGTCGATGATGTCATAATGGGTCGATGATGTCATAATGGTCGATGATGTCATAATGGGTCGATGATGTCATTAAGGGTCGATGATGTCATAATGGTCGATGATGTCATAATGGTTGATGATGTCATAATGAGTCGATGATGTCATAATGGGTCGATGATGTCATAATGGTCGATGATGTCATAATGGTCGATGATGTCATAATGGGTCGATGATGTCATAATGGTCGATGATGTCATAATGGGTCGATGATGTCATAATGGTCAATGATGTCATAATGGTCGATGATGTCATAATGTTCGATGATGTCATAATCGGTCGATGATGTCATAATGGTCGATGATGTTATAATAGGTCGATGATGTCATAATGGGTCGATGATGTCATAATGGGTCGATGATGTCCTAATGGGTCGATGATGTCATTATGGGTCGATGATGTCATAATGGTTCGATGATGTCATAATGGTCGATGATGTCATTATGGGTCGATGATGTCATAATGGGTCGATGATGTCATAGTGGATCGATGATGTCATAATGGGTCGATGAAGTCATAATGGTCGATGATGTCATAATGGTCGATGATGTCATAATGGGTCGATGATGTCATAATGGGTCGATGATGTCATAATGGGTCGATGATGTCATAATGGTCGATGATGTCATAATGGGTCGATGATGTCATAATGGGTCGATGATGTCATAATGGGTCGATGATGTCATAATGGTCGATGATGTCATAATGGTCGATGTCATAATGGGTCGATGATGTCATAATGGGTCGATGATGTCATAATGGGTCGATGATGTCATAATGGTCGATGATGTCATAATGGGTCGATGATGTCATTAAGGGTCGAAGATGTCATAATGGTCGATGATGTCATAATGGTTGATGATGTCATAATGAGTCGATGATGTCATAATGGGTCGATGATGTCATTATGGGTCGATGATGTCATAATGGTTCGATGATGTCATAATGGTCGATGATGTCATTATGGGTCGATGATGTCATAATGGGTCGATGATGTCATAATGGATCGATGATGTCATAATGGGTCGATGAAGTCATAATGGTCGATGATGTCATAATGGTCGATGATGTCATAATGGGTCGATGATGTCATAATGGGTCGATGATGTCATAATGGGTCGATGATGTCATAATGGTCGATGATGTCATAATGGGTCGATGATGTCATAATGGGTCGATGATGTCATAATGGGACGATGATGTCATAATGGGTCGATGATGTCATAATGGTCGATGATGTCATAATGGTCGATGTCATAATGGGTCGATGATGTCATAATGGGTCGATGATGTCATAATGGTCGATGATGTCATAATGGGTCGATGATGTCATTAAGGGTCGATGATGTCATAATGGTCGATGATGTCATAATGGTTGATGATGTCATAATGAGTTGATGATGTCATAATGGGTCGATGATGTCATAATGGTCGATGATGTCATAATGGTCGATGATGTCATAATGGGTCGATGATGTCATAATGGTCGATGATGTCATAATGGGTCGATGATGTCATAATGGCTGATGATGTCATAATGGGTCGATGATGTCATAGTGGTCGATGATGTCATAGTGGTCGATGTCATAATGGCCGATGATGTCATAATGGTCGATGATGTCATAATAGGTCGATGATGTCATAATGGGTCGATGATGTCATAATGGGTCGATGATGTCATAATGGGTCGATGATGTCATAATGGGTCGATGATGTCATAATGGGTCGACGATGTAATAATGGTCGATGATGTCATAATGGGTCGATGATGTCATAAAGGGTCGATGATGTCATAATGGGTCGATGATGTCATAATGGTCGATGATGTCATAATGGGTCGATGATGTCATAATGGGTCGATGATGTCATAATGGCTGACGATGTCATAATGGGTCGATGATGTCATAGTGGTCGATGATGTCATAATGGCCGATGATGTCATAATGGTCGATGATTTCATAATGGTCGATGATGTCATAATGGGTCGATGATGTCATAATGGGTCGACGATGTAATAATGGTCGATGATGTCATAATGGGTCGATGATGTCATAATGGGTCGATGATGTCCTAATGGGTCGATGATGTCATTATGGGTCGATGATGTCATAATGGGTCGATGATGTCATAATGGTCGATCATGTCATTATGGGTCGATGATATCATAATGGGTCGATGATGACATAATGGATCGATGATGTCATAATGGGTCGATGAAGTCATAATGGTCGATGATGTCATAATGGTCGATGATGTCATAATGGGTCGATGATGTCATAATGGGTCGATGATGTCATAATGGGTCGATGATGTCATAATGGTCGATGTCATAATGGGTCGATGATGTCATAATGGGTCGATGATGTCATATTAGTCGATGATGTCATAATGGGTCGATGATGTCATAATGGTCGATGATGTCATAATAGGTCGATGATGTCATTAAGGGTCGATGATGTCATAATGGTCGATGATGTCATAATGGTTGATGATGTCATAATGAGTCGATGATGTCATAATAGGTCGATGATGTCATAATGGGTCGATGATGTCATAAAGGCCGATGATGTCATAATGGGTCGATGATGTCATAATGGTCGATGATGTCATAATGGGTCGATGATGTCATAATGGTCAATGATGTCATAATGGTCGATGATGTCATAATGTTCGATGATGTCATAATCGGTCGATGATGTCATAATGGTCGATGATGTTATAATAGGTCGATGATGTCATAATGGGTCGATGATGTCATAATGGGTCGATGATGTCATAATGGTCGATGATGTCATAATGGTCGATGATGTCATAATGGGTCGATGATGTCATAATGGGTCGATGATGTCATAAAGGCCGATGATGTCATAATGGGTCGATGATGTCATAATGGTCGATGATGTCATAATGGGTCGATGATGTCATAATGGGTCGATGATGTCATAATGGCCGATGATGTCATAATGGGTCGATGATGTCATAATGGGTCGATGATGTCATAATGGGTCGATGATGTCATAATGGTCGATGATGTCATAATGGGTCGATGATGTCATAATGTGTCGATGATGTCATAATGGGTCGATGATGTCATAATGGTCGATGATGTCATTATGAATCGATGATGTCATAATGGGTCGATGATGTCATAATGGTCGATGATGTCATAATGGTCGATGATGTCATAATGGGTCGATGATGTCATAATGGGTCGATGATGTCATAATGGGTCGATGATGTCATAATGGTCGATGATGTCATTATGGGTCGATGATGTCATAATGGTCGATGATGTCATAATGGGTCGATGATGTCATAATGGGTCGATGATGTCATAATGGCTGACCATGTCATAATGGGTCGATGATGTCATAGTGGTCGATGATGTCATAATGGCCGATGATGTCATAATGGTCGATGATTTCATGATGGTCGATGATGTCATAATGGGTCGATGATGTCATAATGGGTCGATGATGTCATAATGGGTCGATGATGTCATAATGGTTCGATAATGTCATAATGGGTCGATGATGTCATAATGGGTCGACGATGTCATAATGGTCGATGATGTCATAATGGGTCGATGATGTTATAATGGGTCGCTGTTGTCATAAAGGGTTGATGATGTCATAATGGGTCGATGATGTCATAATGGTCGATGATGTCATAATGGGTCGATGATGTCATAATGGGTCGATGATGTCATAATGGGTCGATGATGTCATAATGACCGATGATGTCATAATGGGTCGATGATGTCATAATCGGTCGATGATGTCATAATGGGTCGATGATGTCATAATGGTCGAAAATGTCATAATGGGTCGATGATGTCATAATGGTCGATGATGTTATAATGGGTCGATGATGTCATAATGGGTCAATGATGTCATAATGGGTCAATGATGTCATAATGGTCGATGATGTCATAATGGTCGATGATGTCATAATGGGTCGATGATGTCATATGGGTCGATAATGTCATAATGGTCGATAATGTCATAATGGGTCGATGATGTCATAATGGGTCGATGATGTCATAATGGGTCGATGATGTCATAATGGTCGATGATGTCATAATGGTCGATGATGTCATAATGGTCGATGATGTCATCATGGGTCGATGATGTCATAATGGTCGATGATGTCATAATGGGTCGATGATGTCATAATGACCGATGTCATAATGGGTCGATGATGTCATAATGGGTCAATGATGTCATAATGGGTCGATGATGTCATAATGACCGATGTCATAATGGGTCGATGATGTCATAATGGGTCGATGATGTCATAATGGGTCGATGATGTCATAATGGGTCGATGATGTCATAATGGTCGATCATGTCATAATGGTCGATGATGTCATAATGGTCGATGATGTCATAATGGGTCGATGATGTCATAATGGGTCGATGATGTCATAATGGTCGATGATGTCATAATGGGTCGATGATGTCATAATGGGTCGATGATGTCATTATGGGTCAATGATGTCATAATGGGTCGATGATGTCATAATGGGTCAATGAAGTTATAATGGTCGATGATGTCATAATGGTCGATGATGTCATAATGGGTCGATGATGTCATAATGGGTCGATGATGTCATAATGACCGATGATGTCATAATGGGTCGATGATGTCATAATGGGTCGATGAAGTCATAATGGTCGATGATGTCATAATGGTCGATGATGTCATAATGGGTCGATGATGTCATAATGGGTCGATGATGTCATAATGGGTCGATGATGTCATAATGGTCGATGTCATAATGGGTCGATGATGTCATAATGGGTCGATGATGTCTTATTAGTCGATGATGTCATAATGGGTCGATGATGTCATAATGGTCGATGATGTCATAATGGGTCGATGATGTCATTAAGGGTCGATGATGTCATAATGGTCGATGATGTCATAATGGTTGATGATGTCATAATGGTTCGATAATGTCATAATGGGTCGATGATGTCATAATGGGTCGACGATGTCATAATGGTCGATGATGTCATAATGGGTCGATGATGTTATAATGGGTCGCTGTTGTCATAAAGGGTTGATGATGTCATAATGGGTCGATGATGTCATAATGGTCGATGATGTCATAATGGGTCGATGATGTCATAATGGGTCGATGATGTCATAATGGGTCGATGATGTCATAATGACCGATGATGTCATAATGGGTCGATGATGTCATAATCGGTCGATGATGTCATAATGGGTCGATGATGTCATAATGGTCGAAAATGTCATAATGGGTCGATGATGTCATAATGGTCGATGATGTTATAATGGGTCGATGATGTCATAATGGGTCAATGATGTCATAATGGGTCGATGATGTCATAATGGTCGATGATGTCATAATGGTCGATGATGTCATAATGGGTCGATGATGTCATATGGGTCGATAATGTCATAATGGTCGATAATGTCATAATGGGTCGATGATGTCATAATGGGTCGATGATGTCATAATGGGTCGATGATGTCATAATGGTCGATGATGTCATAATGGTCGATGATGTCATAATGGTCGATGATGTCATCATGGGTCGATGATGTCATAATGGTCGATGATGTCATAATGGGTCGATGATGTCATAATGACCGATGTCATAATGGGTCGATGATGTCATAATGGGTCAATGATGTCATAATGGGTCGATGATGTCATAATGACCGATGTCATAATGGGTCGATGATGTCATAATGGGTCGATGATGTCATAATGGGTCGATGATGTCATAATGGGTCGATGATGTCATAATGGTCGATCATGTCATAATGGTCGATGATGTCATAATGGTCGATGATGTCATAATGGGTCGATGATGTCATAATGGGTCGATGATGTCATAATGGTCGATGATGTCATAATGGGTCGATGATGTCATAATGGGTCGATGATGTCATTATGGGTCAATGATGTCATAATGGGTCGATGATGTCATAATGGGTCAATGAAGTTATAATGGTCGATGATGTCATAATGGTCGATGATGTCATAATGGGTCGATGATGTCATAATGGGTCGATGATGTCATAATGACCGATGATGTCATAATGGGTCGATGATGTCATAATGGGTCGATGAAGTCATAATGGTCGATGATGTCATAATGGTCGATGATGTCATAATGGGTCGATGATGTCATAATGGGTCGATGATGTCATAATGGGTCGATGATGTCATAATGGTCGATGTCATAATGGGTCGATGATGTCATAATGGGTCGATGATGTCATATTAGTCGATGATGTCATAATGGGTCGATGATGTCATAATGGTCGATGATGTCATAATGGGTCGATGATGTCATTAAGGGTCGATGATGTCATAATGGTCGATGATGTCATAATGGTTGATGATGTCATAATGAGTCGATGATGTCATAATGGGTCGATGATGTCATAATGGTCGATGATGTCATAATGGTCGATGATGTCATAATGGGTCGATGATGTCATAATGGTCGATGATGTCATAATGGGTCGATGATGTCATAATGGTCAATGATGTCATAATGGTCGATGATGTCATAATGTTCGATGATGTCATAATCGGTCGATGATGTCATAATGGTCGATGATGTTATAATAGGTCGATGATGTCATAATGGGTCGATGATGTCATAATGGGTCGATGATGTCATAATGGGTCGATGATGTCATAATGGGTCGATGATGTCATAATGGTCGATGATGTCATAATGGGTCGATGATGTCATAATGTGTCGATGATGTCATAATGGGTCGATGATGTCATAATGGTCGATGATGTCATTATGAATCGATGATGTCATAATGGGTCGATGATGTCATAATGGTCGATGATGTCATAATGGTCGATGATGTCATAATGGGTCGATGATGTCATAATGGGTCGATGATGTCATAATGGGTCGATGATGTCATAATGGTCGATGATGTCATTATGGGTCGATGATGTCATAATGGTCGATGATGTCATAATGGGTCGATGATGTCATAATGGGTCGATGATGTCATAATGGCTGACCATGTCATAATGGGTCGATGATGTCATAGTGGTCGATGATGTCATAATGGCCGATGATGTCATAATGGTCGATGATTTCATGATGGTCGATGATGTCATAATGGGTCGATGATGTCATAATGGGTCGATGATGTCATAATGGGTCGATGATGTCATAATGGTTCGATAATGTCATAATGGGTCGATGATGTCATAATGGGTCGACGATGTCATAATGGTCGATGATGTCATAATGGGTCGATGATGTTATAATGGGTCGCTGTTGTCATAAAGGGTTGATGATGTCATAATGGGTCGATGATGTCATAATGGTCGATGATGTCATAATGGGTCGATGATGTCATAATGGGTCGATGATGTCATAATGGGTCGATGATGTCATAATGACCGATGATGTCATAATGGGTCGATGATGTCATAATCGGTCGATGATGTCATAATGGGTCGATGATGTCATAATGGTCGAAAATGTCATAATGGGTCGATGATGTCATAATGGTCGATGATGTTATAATGGGTCGATGATGTCATAATGGGTCAATGATGTCATAATGGGTCGATGATGTCATAATGGTCGATGATGTCATAATGGTCGATGATGTCATAATGGGTCGATGATGTCATATGGGTCGATAATGTCATAATGGTCGATAATGTCATAATGGGTCGATGATGTCATAATGGGTCGATGATGTCATAATGGGTCGATGATGTCATAATGGTCGATGATGTCATAATGGTCGATGATGTCATAATGGTCGATGATGTCATCATGGGTCGATGATGTCATAATGGTCGATGATGTCATAATGGGTCGATGATGTCATAATGACCGATGTCATAATGGGTCGATGATGTCATAATGGGTCAATGATGTCATAATGGGTCGATGATGTCATAATGACCGATGTCATAATGGGTCGATGATGTCATAATGGGTCGATGATGTCATAATGGGTCGATGATGTCATAATGGGTCGATGATGTCATAATGGTCGATCATGTCATAATGGTCGATGATGTCATAATGGTCGATGATGTCATAATGGGTCGATGATGTCATAATGGGTCGATGATGTCATAATGGTCGATGATGTCATAATGGGTCGATGATGTCATAATGGGTCGATGATGTCATTATGGGTCAATGATGTCATAATGGGTCGATGATGTCATAATGGGTCAATGAAGTTATAATGGTCGATGATGTCATAATGGTCGATGATGTCATAATGGGTCGATGATGTCATAATGGGTCGATGATGTCATAATGACCGATGATGTCATAATGGGTCGATGATGTCATAATGGGTCGATGAAGTCATAATGGTCGATGATGTCATAATGGTCGATGATGTCATAATGGGTCGATGATGTCATAATGGGTCGATGATGTCATAATGGGTCGATGATGTCATAATGGTCGATGTCATAATGGGTCGATGATGTCATAATGGGTCGATGATGTCATATTAGTCGATGATGTCATAATGGGTCGATGATGTCATAATGGTCGATGATGTCATAATGGGTCGATGATGTCATTAAGGGTCGATGATGTCATAATGGTCGATGATGTCATAATGGTTGATGATGTCATAATGGTTCGATAATGTCATAATGGGTCGATGATGTCATAATGGGTCGACGATGTCATAATGGTCGATGATGTCATAATGGGTCGATGATGTTATAATGGGTCGCTGTTGTCATAAAGGGTTGATGATGTCATAATGGGTCGATGATGTCATAATGGTCGATGATGTCATAATGGGTCGATGATGTCATAATGGGTCGATGATGTCATAATGGGTCGATGATGTCATAATGACCGATGATGTCATAATGGGTCGATGATGTCATAATCGGTCGATGATGTCATAATGGGTCGATGATGTCATAATGGTCGAAAATGTCATAATGGGTCGATGATGTCATAATGGTCGATGATGTTATAATGGGTCGATGATGTCATAATGGGTCAATGATGTCATAATGGGTCGATGATGTCATAATGGTCGATGATGTCATAATGGTCGATGATGTCATAATGGGTCGATGATGTCATATGGGTCGATAATGTCATAATGGTCGATAATGTCATAATGGGTCGATGATGTCATAATGGGTCGATGATGTCATAATGGGTCGATGATGTCATAATGGTCGATGATGTCATAATGGTCGATGATGTCATAATGGTCGATGATGTCATCATGGGTCGATGATGTCATAATGGTCGATGATGTCATAATGGGTCGATGATGTCATAATGACCGATGTCATAATGGGTCGATGATGTCATAAAGGGTCAATGATGTCATAATGGGTCGATGATGTCATAATGACCGATGTCATAATGGGTCGATGATGTCATAATGGGTCGATGATGTCATAATGGGTCGATGATGTCATAATGGGTCGATGATGTCATAATGGTCGATCATGTCATAATGGTCGATGATGTCATAATGGTCGATGATGTCATAATGGGTCGATGATGTCATAATGGGTCGATGATGTCATAATGGTCGATGATGTCATAATGGGTCGATGATGTCATAATGGGTCGATGATGTCATTATGGGTCAATGATGTCATAATGGGTCGATGATGTCATAATGGGTCAATGAAGTTATAATGGTCGATGATGTCATAATGGTCGATGATGTCATAATGGGTCGATGATGTCATAATGGGTCGATGATGTCATAATGACCGATGATGTCATAATGGGTCGATGATGTCATAATGGGTCGATGAAGTCATAATGGTCGATGATGTCATAATGGTCGATGATGTCATAATGGGTCGATGATGTCATAATGGGTCGATGATGTCATAATGGGTCGATGATGTCATAATGGTCGATGTCATAATGGGTCGATGATGTCATAATGGGTCGATGATGTCATATTAGTCGATGATGTCATAATGGGTCGATGATGTCATAATGGTCGATGATGTCATAATGGGTCGATGATGTCATTAAGGGTCGATGATGTCATAATGGTCGATGATGTCATAATGGTTGATGATGTCATAATGAGTCGATGATGTCATAATGGGTCGATGATGTCATAATGGTCGATGATGTCATAATGGTCGATGATGTCATAATGGGTCGATGATGTCATAATGGTCGATGATGTCATAATGGGTCGATGATGTCATAATGGTCAATGATGTCATAATGGTCGATGATGTCATAATGTTCGATGATGTCATAATCGGTCGATGATGTCATAATGGTCGATGATGTTATAATAGGTCGATGATGTCATAATGGGTCGATGATGTCATAATGGGTCGATGATGTCCTAATGGGTCGATGATGTCATTATGGGTCGATGATGTCATAATGGTTCGATGATGTCATAATGGTCGATGATGTCATTATGGGTCGATGATGTCATAATGGGTCGATGATGTCATAGTGGATCGATGATGTCATAATGGGTCGATGAAGTCATAATGGTCGATGATGTCATAATGGTCGATGATGTCATAATGGGTCGATGATGTCATAATGGGTCGATGATGTCATAATGGGTCGATGATGTCATAATGGTCGATGATGTCATAATGGGTCGATGATGTCATAATGGGTCGATGATGTCATAATGGGTCGATGATGTCATAATGGTCGATGATGTCATAATGGTCGATGTCATAATGGGTCGATGATGTCATAATGGGTCGATGATGTCATAATGGGTCGATGATGTCATAATGGTCGATGATGTCATAATGGGTCGATGATGTCATTAAGGGTCGAAGATGTCATAATGGTCGATGATGTCATAATGGTTGATGATGTCATAATGAGTCGATGATGTCATAATGGGTCGATGATGTCATTATGGGTCGATGATGTCATAATGGTTCGATGATGTCATAATGGTCGATGATGTCATTATGGGTCGATGATGTCATAATGGGTCGATGATGTCATAATGGATCGATGATTTCATAATGGGTCGATGAAGTCATAATGGTCGATGATGTCATAATGGTCGATGATGTCATAATGGGTCGATGATGTCATAATGGGTCGATGATGTCATAATGGGTCGATGATGTCATAATGGTCGATGATGTCATAATGGGTCGATGATGTCATAATGGGTCGATGATGTCATAATGGGTCGATGATGTCATAATGGGTCGATGATGTCATAATGGTCGATGATGTCATAATGGTCGATGTCATAATGGGTCGATGATGTCATAATGGGTCGATGATGTCATAATGGTCGATGATGTCATAATGGGTCGATGATGTCATTAAGGGTCGATGATGTCATAATGGTCGATGATGTCATAATGGTTGATGATGTCATAATGAGTTGATGATGTCATAATGGGTCGATGATGTCATAATGGTCGATGATGTCATAATGGTCGATGATGTCATAATGGGTCGATGATGTCATAATGGTCGATGATGTCATAATGGGTCGATGATGTCATAATGGCTGATGATGTCATAATGGGTCGATGATGTCATAGTGGTCGATGATGTCATAGTGGTCGATGTCATAATGGCCGATGATGTCATAATGGTCGATGATGTCATAATAGGTCGATGATGTCATAATGGGTCGATGATGTCATAATGGGTCGATGATGTCATAATGGGTCGATGATGTCATAATTGGTCGATGATGTCATAATGGGTCGACGATGTAATAATGGTCGATGATGTCATAATGGGTCGATGATGTCATAAAGGGTCGATGATGTCATAATGGGTCGATGATGTCATAATGGTCGATGATGTCATAATGGGTCGATGATGTCATAATGGGTCGATGATGTCATAATGGCTGACGATGTCATAATGGGTCGATGATGTCATAGTGGTCGATGATGTCATAATGGCCGATGATGTCATAATGGTCGATGATTTCATAATGGTCGATGATGTCATAATGGGTCGATGATGTCATAATGGGTCGACGATGTAATAATGGTCGATGATGTCATAATGGTCGATGATGTTATAATAGGTCGATGATGTCATAATGGGTCGATGATGTCATAATGGGTCGATGATGTCCTAATGGGTCGATGATGTCATTATGGGTCGATGATGTCATAATGGGTCGATGATGTCATAATGGTCGATCATGTCATTATGGGTCGATGATATCATAATGGGTCGATGATGACATAATGGATCGATGATGTCATAATGGGTCGATGAAGTCATAATGGTCGATGATGTCATAATGGTCGATGATGTCATAATGGGTCGATGATGTCATAATGGGTCGATGATGTCATAATGGGTCGATGATGTCATAATGGTCGATGTCATAATGGGTCGATGATGTCATAATGGGTCGATGATGTCATATTAGTCGATGATGTCATAATGGGTCGATGATGTCATAATGGTCGATGATGTCATAATAGGTCGATGATGTCATTAAGGGTCGATGATGTCATAATGGTCGATGATGTCATAATGGTTGATGATGTCATAATGAGTCGATGATGTCATAATAGGTCGATGATGTCATAATGGGTCGATGATGTCATAAAGGCCGATGATGTCATAATGGGTCGATGATGTCATAATGGTCGATGATGTCATAATGGGTCGATGATGTCATAATGGTCAATGATGTCATAATGGTCGATGATGTCATAATGTTCGATGATGTCATAATCGGTCGATGATGTCATAATGGTCGATGATGTTATAATAGGTCGATGATGTCATAATGGGTCGATGATGTCATAATGGGTCGATGATGTCATAATGGTCGATGATGTCATAATGGTCGATGATGTCATAATGGGTCGATGATGTCATAATGGGTCGATGATGTCATAAAGGCCGATGATGTCATAATGGGTCGATGATGTCATAATGGTCGATGATGTCATAATGGGTCGATGATGTCATAATGGGTCGATGATGTCATAATGGCCGATGATGTCATAATGGGTCGATGATGTCATAATGGGTCGATGATGTCATAATGGGTCGATGATGTCATAATGGTCGATGATGTCATAATGGGTCGATGATGTCATAATGTGTCGATGATGTCATAATGGGTCGATGATGTCATAATGGTCGATGATGTCATTATGAATCGATGATGTCATAATGGGTCGATGATGTCATAATGGTCGATGATGTCATAATGGTCGATGATGTCATAATGGGTCGATGATGTCATAATGGGTCGATGATGTCATAATGGGTCGATGATGTCATAATGGTCGATGATGTCATTATGGGTCGATGATGTCATAATGGTCGATGATGTCATAATGGTTCGATGATGTCATAATGGGTCGATGATGTCATAATGGCTGACCATGTCATAATGGGTCGATGATGTCATAGTGGTCGATGATGTCATAATGGCCGATGATGTCATAATGGTCGATGATTTCATGATGGTCGATGATGTCATAATGGGTCGATGATGTCATAATGGGTCGATGATGTCATAATGGGTCGATGATGTCATAATGGTTCGATAATGTCATAATGGGTCGATGATGTCATAATGGGTCGACGATGTCATAATGGTCGATGATGTCATAATGGGTCGATGATGTTATAATGGGTCGCTGTTGTCATAAAGGGTTGATGATGTCATAATGGGTCGATGATGTCATAATGGTCGATGATGTCATAATGGGTCGATGATGTCATAATGGGTCGATGATGTCATAATGGGTCGATGATGTCATAATGACCGATGATGTCATAATGGGTCGATGATGTCATAATCGGTCGATGATGTCATAATGGGTCGATGATGTCATAATGGTCGAAAATGTCATAATGGGTCGATGATGTCATAATGGTCGATGATGTTATAATGGGTCGATGATGTCATAATGGGTCAATGATGTCATAATGGGTCGATGATGTCATAATGGTCGATGATGTCATAATGGTCGATGATGTCATAATGGGTCGATGATGTCATATGGGTCGATAATGTCATAATGGTCGATAATGTCATAATGGGTCGATGATGTCATAATGGGTCGATGATGTCATAATGGGTCGATGATGTCATAATGGTCGATGATGTCATAATGGTCGATGATGTCATAATGGTCGATGATGTCATCATGGGTCGATGATGTCATAATGGTCGATGATGTCATAATGGGTCGATGATGTCATAATGACCGATGTCATAATGGGTCGATGATGTCATAATGGGTCAATGATGTCATAATGGGTCGATGATGTCATAATGACCGATGTCATAATGGGTCGATGATGTCATAATGGGTCGATGATGTCATAATGGGTCGATGATGTCATAATGGGTCGATGATGTCATAATGGTCGATCATGTCATAATGGTCGATGATGTCATAATGGTCGATGATGTCATAATGGGTCGATGATGTCATAATGGGTCGATGATGTCATAATGGTCGATGATGTCATAATGGTCGATGTCATAATAGGTCGATGATGTCATAATGGGTCGATGATGTCATAATGGGTCGATGATGTCATAATGGGTCGATGATGTCATTATGGGTCAATGATGTCATAATGGGTCGATGATGTCATAATGGGTCAATGAAGTTATAATGGTCGATGATGTCATAATGGTCGATGATGTCATAATGGGTCGATGATGTCATAATGGGTCGATGATGTCATAATGACCGATGATGTCATAATGGGTCGATGATGTCATAATGGTCGATGATGTCATAATGGGTCGATGATGTCATTAAGGGTCGATGATGTCATAATGGTCGATGATGTCATAATGGTTGATGATGTCATAATGAGTCGATGATGTCATAATGGGTCGATGATGTCATAATGGGTCGATGATGTCATAGTGGTCGATGATGTCATAGTGGTCGATGTCATAATGGCCGATGATGTCATAATGGTCGATGATGTCATAATGGGTCGATGATGTCATAATGGGTCGATGATGTCATAATGGGTCAATGATGTCATAATGGGTCGACGATGTAATAATGGTCGATGATGTCATAATGGGTCGATGATGTCATAATGGGTCGCTGATGTCATAAAGGGTCGATGATGTCATAATGGGTCGATGATGTCATAATGGTCGATGATTTCATAATGGGTCGATGATGTCATAATGGGTCGATGATGTCATAATGGCTGATGATGTCATAATGGGTCGATGATGTCATAGTGGTCGATGATGTCATAATGGCCGATGATGTCATAATGGTCGATGATGTCATAATGGGTCGATGATGTCATAATGGGTCGATGATGTCATAATGGGTCGCTGATGTCATAAAGGGTCGATGATGTCATAATGGTCGATGATGTCATAATGGGTCGATGATGTCATAATGGGTTGATGATGTCATAATGGTCGATGATGTCATAATGGGTCGATGATGTCATAATGGATCGATGATGTCATAATGGGTCGATCATGTCATAATGGTCGATGATGTCATAATGGTCGATGATGTCATAATGGGTCGATGATGTCATAATGGGTCGATGATGTCATAAAGGCCGATGATGTCATAATGGGTCGATGATGTCATAATGGGTCGATGATGTCATAATGGTCGATGATGTTATAATGGATCGATGATGTCATAATGGGTCGATGATGTCATAATGGTCGATGATGTCATAATGGGTCGATGATGTCATAATGGATGATGATGTCATAATGGTCGATGATGTCATAATGGGTGAATGATGTCATAATGGTCGATAATGTCATAATGGTCGATGGTGTCATAATGGTCAATGATGTCATAATGGTCGATGATGTCATAATGTTCGATGATGTCATAATCGGTCGATGATGTCATAATGGTCGATGATGTTATAATAGTTCGATGATGTCATTATGGGTCGATGATGTCATAATGGGTCGATGATGTCATAATGGATCGATTATGTCATAATGGGTCGATGAAGTCATAATGGTCGATGATGTCATAATGGTCGATGATGTTATAATGGGTCGATGATGTCTTAATGGGTCGATGATGTCATAATGGTCGATGATGTCATAATGGGTCGATGATGTCATAATGGGTCGATGATGTCATAATGGTCGATGATGTCATAATGGTCGATGTCATAATGGGTCGATGATGTCATAATGGGTCGATGATGTCATATTAGTCGATGATGTCATAATGGGTCGATGATGTCATAATGGTCGATGATGTCATAATGGGTCGATGATGTCATTAAGGGTCGATGATGTCATAATGGTCGATGATGTCATAATGGTTGATGATGTCATAATGAGTCGATGATGTCATAATGGATCGATGATATCATAATGGTCGATGATGTCATAATGGTCGATGATGTCATAATGGGTCGATGATGTCATAATGGTCGATGATGTAATAATGGGTCGATGATGTCATAATGGGTCGATGATGTCATAATGGCTGATGATGTCATAATGGGTCGATGATGTCATAGTGGTCGATGATGTCATAGTGGTCGATGTCATAATGGCCGATGATGTCATAATGGCCGATGATGTCATAATGGGTCGATGATGTCATAATGGGTCGATGATGTCATAATGGGTCGATGATGTCATAATGGGTCTATGATGTCATAATGGGTCGACGATGTAATAATGGTCGATGATGTCATAATGGGTCGATGATGTCATAATGGGTCGCTGATGTCATAAAGGGTCGATGATGTTATAATGGGTCGATGATGTCATAATGGTCGATGATGTCATAATGGGTCGATGATGTCATAATGGGTCGATGATGTCATAATGGTCGATGATTTCATAATGGTCGATGATGTCATAATGGGTCGATGATGTCATATTGGGTCGATGATGTCATAATGGGTCGATGATGTCATAATGGGTCGATGATGTCATAATGGGTCGATGATGTCATAATGGGTCGACGATGTAATAATGGTCGATGATGTCATAATGGGTCGCTGATGTCATAAAGGGTCGATGATGTCATAATGGGTCGATGATGTCATAATGGTCGATGATGTCATAATGGGTCGATGATGTCATAATGGGTCGATGATGTCATAATGACCGATGATGTCATAATGGGTCGATGATGTCATAATGGGTCGATGATGTCATAATGGGTCGATGATGTCATAATGGGTCGCTGATGTCATAAAGGGTCGATGATGTCATAATGGTCGATGATGTCATAATGGGTCGATGATGTCATAATGGGTTGATGATGTCATAATGGTCGATGATGTCATAATGGGTCGATGATGTCATAATGGATCGATGATGTCATAATGGGTCGATGATGTCATAATGGTCGATGATGTCATAATGGGTCGATGATGTCATAATGGGTCGATGATGTCATAGAGGCCGATGATGTCATAATGGGTCGATGATGTCATAATGGGTCGATGATGTCATAATGTTCGATGATGTCATAATGGATCGATGATGTCATAATGGGTCGATGATGTCATAATGGTCGATGATGTCATAATGGGTCGATGATGTCATAATGGGTCGATGATGTCATAATGGGTCGATGATGTCATAATGGATGATGATGTCATAATGGTCGATGATGTCATAATGGGTGAATGATGTCATAATGGTCGATAATGTCATAATGGTCGATGATGTCATAATGGTCAATGATGTCATAATGGTCGATGATGTCATAATGGTCAATGATGTCATAATCGGTCGATGATGTCATAATGGTCGATGATGTTATAATAGTTCGATGATGTCATAATGGGTCGATGATGTCATAATGGGTCGATGATGTCATAATGGGTCGATGATGTCATTATGGGTCGATGATGTCATAATGGGTCGATGATGTCATAATGGTCGATGATGTCATTATGGGTCGATGATGTCATAATGGGTCGATGATGTCATAATGGATCGATTATGTCATAATGGGTCGATGAAGTCATAATGGTCGATGATGTCATAATGGTCGATGATGTTATAATGGGTCGATGATGTCATAATGGGTCGATGATGTCATAATGGTCGATGATGTCATAATGGGTCGATGATGTCATAATGGGTCGATGATGTCATAATGGTCGATGATGTCATAATGGTCGATGTCATAATGGGTCGATGATGTCATAATGGGTCGATGATGTCATATTAGTCGATGATGTCATAATGGGTCGATGATGTCTTAATGGTCGATGATGTCATAATGGGTCGATGATGTCATTAAGGGTCGATGATGTCATAATGGTCGATGATGTCATAATGGTTGATGATGTCATAATGAGTCGATGATGTCATAATGGATCGATGATATCATAATGGTCGATGATGTCATAATGGTCGATGATGTCATAATGGGTCGATGATGTCATAATGGTCGATGATGTCATAATGGGTCGATGATGTCATAATGGGTGATGATGTCATAATGGGTCGATGATGTCATAGTGGTCGATGATGTCATAGTGGTCGATGTCATAATGGCCGATGATGTCAGAATGGCCGATGATGTCATAATGGGTCGATGATGTCATAATGGTCGATGATGTCATAATGGGTCGATGATGTCATAATGGGTCGATGATGTCATAATGGTCGATGATTTCATAATGGTCGATGATGTCATAATGGGTCGATGATGTCATATTGGGTCGATGATGTCATAATGGGTCGATGATGTCATAATGGGTCGATGATGTCATAATGGGTCGATGATGTCATAATGGGTCGACGATGTAATAATGGTCGATGATGTCATAATGGGTCGCTGATGTCATAAAGGGTCGATGATGTCATAATGGGTCGATGATGTCATAATGGTCGATGATGTCATAATGGGTCGATGATGTCATAATGGGTCGATGGTGTCATAATGACCGATGATGTCATAATGGGTCGATGATGTCATAATGGGTCGATGATGTCATAATCGTCGATGATGTCATAATGGGTCGATGATGTCATAATGGGTCGATGACGTCATAATGGGTCGCTGATGTCATAAAGGGTCGATGATGTCATAATGGTCTGATGTCATAATGGGTCGATGATGTCATAATGGGTTGTTGATGTCATAATGGTCGATGATGTCATAATGGATCGATGATGTCATAATGGATCGATGATGTCATAATGGGTCGATGATGTCATAATGGTCGATGATGTCATAATGGGTCGATGATGTCATAATGGTCGATGATGTCATAATGGGTCGATGATGTCATAAAGGCCGATGATGTCATAATGGGTCGATGATGTCATAATGGTCGATGATGTCATAATGGGTCGATGATGTCATAATGAGTCGATGATGTCATAATGGTCGATGATGTCATAATGGGTCGATGATGTCATAATGGTCAATGATGTCATAATGGTCGATGATGTCATAATGTTCGATGATGTCATAATCGGTCGATGATGTCATAATGGTCGATGATGTTATAATAGGTCGATGATGTCATAATGGGTCGATGATGTCATAATGGGTCGATGATGTCCTAATGGGTCGATGATGTCATTATGGGTCGATGATGTCATAATGGTTCGATGATGTCATAATGGTCGATGATGTCATTATGGGTCGATGATGTCATAATGGTCGATGATGTCATAATCGGTCGATGATGTCATAATGGGTCGATGATGTCATAATGGGTCGATGATGTCATAATGGTCGATGATGTCATAATGGGTCGATGATGTCATAATGTGTCGATGATGTCATAATGGTCGATGATGTCATAATGGGTCGATGATGTCATTATGGGTCGATGATGTCATAATGGGTCGATGATGTCATAATGGGTCGCTGATGTCATAAAGGGTCGATGATGTCATAATGGTTGATGATGTCATAATGGGTCGATGATGTCATAATGGGTTGATGATGTCATAATGGTCGATGATGTCATAATGGGTCGATGATGTCATAATGGATCGATGATGTCATAATGGGTCGATCATGTCATAATGGTCGATGATGTCATAATGGTCGATGATGTCATAATGGGTCGATGATGTCATAATGGGTCGATGATGTCATAAAGGCCGATGATGTCATAATGGGTCGATGATGTCATAATGGGTCGATGATGTCATAATGGTCGATGATGTTATAATGGATCGATGATGTCATAATGGGTCGATGATGTCATAATGGTCGATGATGTCATAATGGGTCGATGATGTCATAATGGATGATGATGTCATAATGGTCGATGATGTCATAATGGGTGAATGATGTCATAATGGTCGATAATGTCATAATGGTCGATGATGTCATAATGGTCAATGATGTCATAATGGTCGATGATGTCATAATGTTCGATGATGTCATAATCGGTCGATGATGTCATAATGGTCGATGATGTTATAATAGTTCGATGATGTCATAATGGGTCGATGATGTCATAATGGGTCGATGATGTCATAATGGGTCGATGATGTCATTATGGGTCGATGATGTCATAATGGGTCGATGATGTCATAATGGTCGATGATGTCATTATGGGTCGATGATGTCATAATGGGTCGATGATGTCATAATGGATCGATTATGTCATAATGGGTCGATGAAGTCATAATGGTCGATGATGTCATAATGGTCGATGATGTTATAATGGGTCGATGATGTCATAATGGGTCGATGATGTCATAATGGTCGATGATGTCATAATGGGTCGATGATGTCATAATGGGTCGATGATGTCATAATGGTCGATGATGTCATAATGGTCGATGTCATAATGGGTCGATGATGTCATAATGGGTCGATGATGTCATATTAGTCGATGATGTCATAATGGGTCGATGATGTCATAATGGTCGATGATGTCATAATGGGTCGATGATGTCATTAAGGGTCGATGATGTCATAATGGTCGATGATGTCATAATGGTTGATGATGTCATAATGAGTCGATGATGTCATAATGGATCGATGATATCATAATGGTCGATGATGTCATAATGGGTCGATGATGTCATAATGGTCGATGATGTAATAATGGGTCGATGATGTCATAATGGGTCGATGATGTCATAATGGCTGATGATGTCATAATGGGTCGATGATGTCATAGTGGTCGATGATGTCATATTGGTCGATGTCATAATGGCCGATGATGTCATAATGGCCGATGATGTCATAATGGGTCGATGATGTCATAATGGGTCGATGATGTCATAATGGGTCGATGATGTCATAATGGGTCTATGATGTCATAATGGGTCGACGATGTAATAATGGTCGATGATGTCATAATGGGTCGATGATGTCATAATGGGTCGCTGATGTCATAAAGGGTCGATGATGTTATAATGGGTCGATGATGTCATAATGGTCGATGATGTCATAATGGGTCGATGATGTCATAATGGGTCGATGATGTCATAATGGTCGATGATTTCATAATGGTCGATGATGTCATAATGTGTCGATGATGTCATATTGGGTCGATGATGTCATAATGGGTCGATGATGTCATAATGGGTCGATGATGTCATAATGGGTCGACGATGTAATAATGGTCGATGATGTCATAATGGGTCGCTGATGTCATAAAGGGTCGATGATGTCATAATGGGTCGATGATGTCATAATGGTCGATGATGTCATAATGGGTCGATGATGTCATAATGGGTCGATGATGTCATAATGACCGATGATGTCATAATGGGTCGATGATGTCATAATGGGTCGATGATGTCATAATGGGTCGATGATGTCATAATGGGTCGCTGATGTCATAAAGGGTCGATGATGTCATAATGGTCGATGATGTCATAATGGGTCGATGATGTCATAATGGGTTGATGATGTCATAATGGTCGATGATGTCATAATGGGTCGATGATGTCATAATGGATCGATGATGTCATAATGGGTCGATCATGTCATAATGGTCGATGATGTCATAATGGTCGATGATGTCATAATGGGTCGATGATGTCATAATGGGTCGATGATGTCATAAAGGCCGATGATGTCATAATGGGTCGATGATGTCATAATGGGTCGATGATGTCATAATGGTCGATGATGTCATAATGGATCGATGATGTCATAATGGGTCGATGATGTCATAATGGTCGATGATGTCATAATGGGTCGATGATGTCATAATGGATGATGATGTCATAATGGTCGATGATGTCATAATGGCCGATGATGTTATAATAGTTCGATGATGTCATAATGGGTCGGTGATGTCATAATGGGTCGATGATGTCATAATGGGTCGATGATGTCATTATGGGTCGATGATGTCATAATGGGTCGATGATGTCATAATGGTCGATGATGTCATTATGGGTCGATGATGTCATAATGGGTCGATGATGTCATAATGGATCGATTATGTCATAATGGGTCGATGAAGTCATAATGGTCGATGATGTCATAATGGTCGATGATGTTATAATGGGTCGATGATGTCATAATGGGTCGATGATGTCAAAATGGTCGATGATGTCATAATGGGTCGATGATGTCATAATGGGTCGATGATGTCATAATGGTCGATGATGTCATAATGGTCGATGTCATAATGGGTCGATGATGTCATAATGGGTCGATGATGTCATATTAGTCGATGATGTCATAATGGGTCGATGATGTCATAATGGTCGATGATGTCATAATGGGTCGATGATGTCATTAAGGGTCGATGATGTCATAATGGTCGATGATGTCATAATGGTTGATGATGTCATAATGAGTCGATGATGTCATAATGGATCGATGATATCATAATGGTCGATGATGTCATAATGGTCGATGATGTCATAATGGGTCGATGATGTCATAATGGTCGATGATGTCATAATGGGTCGATGATGTCATAATGGGTCGATGATGTCATAATGGGTGATGATGTCATAATGGGTCGATGATGTCATAGTGGTCGATGATGTCATAGTGGTCGATGTCATAATGGCCGATGATGTCAGAATGGCCGATGATGTCATAATGGGTCGATGATGTCATAATGGTCGATGATGTCATAATGGGTCGATGATGTCATAATGGGTCGATGATGTCATAATGGTCGATGATTTCATAATGGTCGATGATGTCATAATGGGTCGATGATGTCATATTGGGTCGATGATGTCATAATGGGTCGATGATGTCATAATGGGTCGATGATGTCATAATGGGTCGATGATGTCATAATGGGTCGACGATGTAATAATGGTCGATGATGTCATAATGGGTCGCTGATGTCATAAAGGGTCGATGATGTCATAATGGGTCGATGATGTCATAATGGTCGATGATGTCATAATGGGTCGATGATGTCATAATGGGTCGATGATGTCATAATGACCGATGATGTCATAATGGGTCGATGATGTCATAATGGGTCGATGATGTCATAATCGTCGATGATGTCATAATGGGTCGATGATGTCATAATGGGTCGATGACGTCATAATGGGTCGCTGATGTCATAAAGGGTCGATGATGTCATAATGGTCTGATGTCATAATGGGTCGATGATGTCATAATGGGTTGATGATGTCATAATGGTCGATGATGTCATAATGGATCGATGATGTCATAATGGATCGATGATGTCATAATGGGTCGATGATGTCATAATGGTCGATGATGTCATAATGGGTCGATGATGTCATAATGGTCGATGATGTCATAATGGGTCGATGATGTCATAAAGGCCGATGATGTCATAATGGGTCGATGATGTCATAATGGTCGATGATGTCATAATGGGTCGATGATGTCATAATGAGTCGATGATGTCATAATGGTCGATGATGTCATAATGGGTCGATGATGTCATAATGGTCAATGATGTCATAATGGTCGATGATGTCATAATGTTCGATGATGTCATAATCGGTCGATGATGTCATAATGGTCGATGATGTTATAATAGGTCGATGATGTCATAATGGGTCGATGATGTCATAATGGGTCGATGATGTCCTAATGGGTCGATGATGTCATTATGGGTCGATGATGTCATAATGGTTCGATGATGTCATAATTGTCGATGATGTCATTATGGGTCGATGATGTCATAATGGTCGATGATGTCATAATCGGTCGATGATGTCATAATGGGTCGATGATGTCATAATGGGTCGATGATGTCATAATGGTCGATGATGTCATAATGGTCGATGATGTCATAATGTGTCGATGATGTCATAATGGTCGATGATGTCATAATGGGTCGATGATGTCATTATGGGTCGATGATGTCATAATGGGTCGATGATGTCATAATGGGTCGATGATGTCATAATGGGTCGATGATGTCATAATGACCGATGATGTCATAATAGGTCGATGATGTCATAATGGTCGATGATGTCATAATGGGTCGATGATGTCATAGTGGTCGATGATGTCATAATGGCCGATGATGTCATAATGGTCGATGATTTCATAATGGTCGATGATGTCATAATGGGTCGATGATGTCATAATGGGTCGATGATGTCATAATGGGTCGATGATGTCATAATGACCGATTATGTCATAATGGGTCGATGATGTCATAATAGGTCGATGATGTCATAATGGGTCGATGATGTCATAAAGGCCGATGATGTCATAATGGGTCGATGATGTCATAATGGGTCGATGATGTCATAATGGTCAATGATGTCATAATGGTCGATGATGTCATAATGTTCGATGATGTCATAATCGGTCGATGATGTCATAATGGTCGATGATGTTATAATAGGTCGATGATGTCATAATGGGTCGATGATGTCATAATGGGTCGATGATGTCATAATGGTCGATGATGTCATAATGGTCGATGATGTCATAATGGGTCGATGATGTCATAATGGGTCGATGATGTCATAAAGGCCGATGATGTCATAATGGGTCGATGATGTCATAATGGTGAATGATGTCATAATGGGTCGATGATGTCATAATGGGTCGATGATGTCATAATGGTCGATGATGTCATAATGGGTCGATGATGTCATAATGGGTCGATGATGTCATAATGGTCGATGATGTCATAATGGGTCGATGATGTCATAATGTGTCGATGATGTCATAATGGGTCGATGATGTCATAATGGTCGATGATGTCATTATGAATCGATGATGTCATAATGGGTCGATGATGTCATAATGGTCGATGATGTCATAATGGTCGATGATGTCATAATGGGTCGATGATGTCATAATGGGTCGATGATGTCATAATGGGTCGATGATGTCATAATGGTCGATGATGTCATAATGGGTCGATGATGTCATAATGGGTCGATGATGTCATAGTGGTCGATGATGTCATAATGGCCGATGATGTCATAATGGTCGATGATTTCATAATGGTCGATGATGTCATAATGGGTCGATGATGTCATAATGGGTCGATGATGTCATAATGGGTCGATGATGTCATAATGACCGATTATGTCATAATGGGTCGATGATGTCATAATGGGTCGATGATGTCATAATGGGTCGATGATGTCATAAAGGCCGATGATGTCATAATGGGTCGATGATGTCATAGTGGTCGATGATGTCATAATGGGTCGATGATGTCATAATGGTCCATGATGTCATAATGGTCGATGATGTTATAATGTTCGATGATGTCATAATCGGTCGATGATGTCATAAAGGTCGATGATGTTATAATAGGTCGATGATGTCATAATGGGTCGATGATGTCATAATGGGTCGATGATGTCATAATGGGTCGATGATGTCATTATGGGTCGATGATGTCATAATGGGTCGATGATGTCATAATGGCTGATGATGTCATAATGGGTCGATGATGTCATAATGGGTTGATGATGTCATAATGGATCGATGATGTCATAATGGGTCGATGAAGTCATAATGGTCGATGATGTCATAATGGTCGATGATGTCATAATGGGTCGATGATGTCATATAGGCCGATGATGTCATAATGGGTCGATGATGTCATAATGGTCGATGATGTCATAATGGGTCGATGATGTCATAATGGTCGATGATGTCATAATGGTCGATGATGTCATAATGTTCGATGATGTCATAATCGGTCGATGATGTCATAATGGTCGATGATGTTATAATAGGTCGATGATGTCATAATGGGTCGATGATGTCATAATGGGTCGATGATGTCATAATGGGTTGATGATGTCATTATGGGTTGATGATGTCATAATGGGTCGATAATGTCATAATGGCTGATGATGTCATAATGGGTCGATGATGTCATAGTGGTCGATGATGTCATAGTGGTCGATGATGTCATAAATGCCGATGATGTCATAATGGTCGATGATGTCATAATGGGTCGATTATGTCATAGTGGGTCGATGATGTCATAATGGGTCGATGATGTCATAATGGGTCGATGATGTCATAATGGGTCGATGATGTCATAATGGGTCGATGATGTCATAATGGGTCGCTGATGTCATAAAGGGTCGATGATGTCATAATGGGTCGATGATGTCATAATGGTCGATGATGTCATAATGGGTCGATGATGTCATAATGGGTCGATGATGTCATAATGGGTCGATGATGTCATAAAGGCCGATGATGTCATAATGGGTCGATGATGTCATAATGGTGGATGATGTCATAATGGGTCGATGATGTCATAATGTGTCGATGATGTCATAATGGTCGATGATGTCATAATGGGTCGATGATGTCATAATGGGTCGATGATGTCATAATGTGTCGATGATGTCATAATGGGTCGATGATGTCATAATGGTCGATGATGTCATTATGAATCGATGATGTCATAATGGGTCGATGATGTCATAATGGTCGATGATGTCATAATGGTCGATGATGTCATAATGGGTCGATGATGTCATAAATGGGTCGATGATGTCATAATGGGTCGATGATGTCATAATGGTCGATGATGTCATAATGGGTCGATGATGTCATAATGGGTCGATGATGTCATAGTGGTCGATGATGTCATAATGGCCGATGATGTCATAATGGTCGATGATTTCATAATGGTCGATGATGTCATAATGGGTCGATGATGTCATAATGGGTCGATGATGTCATAATGGGTCGATGATGTCATAATGACCGATTATGTCATAATGGGTCGATGATGTCATAATGGGTCGATGATGTCATAATGGGTCGATGATGTCATAAAGGCCGATGATGTCATAATGGGTCGATGATGTCATAGTGGTCGATGATGTCATAATGGGTCGATGATGTCATAATGGTCCATGATGTCATAATGGTCGATGATGTCATAATGTTCGATGATGTCATAATCGGTCGATGATGTCATAAAGGTCGATGATGTTATAATAGGTCGATGATGTCATAATGGGTCGATGATGTCATAATGGGTCGATGATGTCATAATGGGTCGATGATGTCATTATGGGTCGATGATGTCATAATGGGTCGATAATGTCATAATGGCTGATGATGTCATAATGGGTCGATGATGTCATAATGGGTTGATGATGTCATAATGGATCGATGATGTCATAATGGGTCGATGAAGTCATAATGGTCGATGATGTCATAATGGTCGATGATGTCATAATGGGTCGATGATGTCATAAAGGCCGATGATGTCATAATGGGTCGATGATGTCATAATGGTCGATGATGTCATAATGGGTCGATGATGTCATAATGGTCGATGATGTCATAATGGTCGATGATGTCATAATGTTCGATGATGTCATAATCGGTCGATGATGTCATAATGGTCGATGATGTTATAATAGGTCGATGATGTCATAATGGGTCGATGATGTCATAATGGGTCGATGATGTCATAATGGGTTGATGATGTCATTATGGGTCGATGATGTCATAATGGGTCGATAATGTCATAATGGCTGATGATGTCATAATGGGTCGATGATGTCATAGTGGTCGATGATGTCATAGTGGTCGATGATGTCATAATGGCCGATGATGTCATAATGGTCGATGATGTCATAATGGGTCGATTATGTCATAGTGGGTCGATGATGTCATAATGGGTCGATGATGTCATAATGGGTCGATGATGTCATAATGGGTCGCTGATGTCATAAAGGGTCGATGATGTCATAATGGGTCGATGATGTCATAATGGTCGATGATCTCATAATGGGTCGATGATGTCATAATGGGTCGATGATGTCATAATGGGTCGATGATGTCATAATGGCTGATGATGTCATAATGGGTCGATGATGTCATAGTGGTCGATGATGTCATAATGGCCGATGATGTCATAATGGTCGATGATTTCATAATGGTCGATGATGTCATAATGGGTCGATGATGTCATAATGGGTCGATGATGTCATAATGGGTCGATGATGTCATAATGGGTCGATGATGTCATAATGACCGATGATGTCATAATGGGTCGATGATGTCATAATAGGTCGATGATGTCATAATGGTCGATGATGTCATAATGGGTCGATGATGTCATAATGGGTCGATGATGTCATAATGGGTCGCTGATGTCATAAAGGGTCGATGATGTCATAATGGTCGATGATGTCATAATGGGTCGATGATGTCATAATGGGTCGATGATGTCATAATGGTCGATGATGTCATAATGGGTCGATGATGTCATAATGGATCGATGATGTCATAATGGGTCGATGATGTCATAATGGTCGATGATGTCATAATGGTCGATGATGTCATAATGGGTCGATGATGTCATAATGGGTCGATGATGTCATAAAGGCCGATGATGTCATAATGGGTCGATGATGTCATAATGGTCGATGATGTCATAATGGGTCGATGATGTCATAATGGGTCGATGATGTCATAATGGGTCGATGATGTCATAATGGGTCGATGATGTCATTATGGGTCGATGATGTCATAATGGGTCGATGATGTCATAATGGCTGATGATGTCATAATGGGTCGATGATGTCATAGTGGTCGATGATGTCATAGTGGTCGATGATGTCATAATGGCCGATGATGTCATAATGGTCGATGATGTCATAATGGGTCGATGATGTCATAGTGGGTCGATGATGTCATAATGGGTCGATGATGTCATAATGGGTCGATGATGTCATAATGGGTCGATGATGTCATAATGGGTCGATGATATCATAATGGGTCGCTGATGTCATAAAGGGTCGATGATGTCATAATGGGTCGATGACATCATCGACCCATTATGACATCATCGACCCATTATGACATCATCGACCCATTATGACATCATCGACCCATTATGACATCATCGACCCACTATGACATCATCGACCCATTATGACATCATCGACCATTATGACATCATCGGCATGTCAAACTAATTTGATCAGCTTCTATGAAGAGGTAAGTTCAAGTCTGGACCAGGGAAATGCAGTGGATGTTGTGTATATGGACTTTTCAAAAGCTTTTGATACGGTGCCACACAAAAGGTTGGTACAGAAAATGAGAATAATGGGGATAGGGGAAAATATGTGTAACTGGGTTAAAAACTGGCTCAGTGATAGGAAACAAAGGGTGGTTATTAATGGTACGTACTCGGACTGGGTCTCAGTTCATAGTGGGGTACCACAGGGGTCAGTATTGGGCCCGCTTCTTTTCAACATATTTATAAATGACCTTGTTGGGGGCATGCAGAGTAGAATTTCAATATTTGCAGATGATACTAAACTCTGCAGGGTAATCAATATAGAGGAGGATAATTTTATATTACAGGGAGATTTATGTAAATTGGAGGATTGGGCTGAGAAGTGGCAATTGAAGTTTAATGTAGATAAATGTAAGGTCATGCACTTGGGTAGAGGAAATAACATTTATGATTATGTACTTAATTGTAGAACACTGGGTAAAACAGACACAGAAAAAGACTTGGGTGTATGGGTGGATGGTAAACTTCACTTAGTGGACAGTGTCAGGCAGCTGCTGCCAGGGCTAATAAAATAATGGGATGTATTAAAAGAGGTATAAGTGTTCATGAAAAAAATATAGTTCTACCTCTGTACAAGTCACTAGTGCGACCGCACTTAGAATACTGTGTACAATTCTGGTCACCGATATATAAGAAGGACATAGCTGAACTGGAGAGGGTGCAGAGAAGAGCGACCAAGATTATTAGAGGAATGGGTGGGCTGCAATACCAAGACAGGTTATTAAACTTGGGGTTATTTAGTTTGGAAAAACGAAGGCTTAGGGGAGATCTAATCACAATGTATAAATATATGAGGGGACAGTACAGAGACCTTTCCAAAGATCTTTTTACACCTAGGCCTGCGACTGGAACACGGGGGCATCCGCTACGTCTTGAGGAAAGAAGGTTTAATCATAATCACAGACGAGGATCTTTACTGTACGAGCAGTGAGACTATGGAACTCTCTGCCGCATGATGTTGTAATGAGTGATTCACTACTAACATTTAAGCAGAGCCTGGATGCCTTTCTTGAAAAATTTAATATTACCAGTTATGTATATTAGATTTTATGACAGGGTATTGATCCAGGGAACTAGTCTGATTGCCGGATGTGGAGTCAGGAAGGAAATTTTTTCCCCATTGGAACTTGTTTGCCACATTGGGGTTTTTTTTGCCTTCCTCTGGATCAACATGTTAGGCTACAGGTTGAACTAGATGGACTTAGAGTCTCCCTTCAACCTTAAAAACTATGATACTATGATACTATGTCATAATGGTCGATGATGTCATAATGGGTCGATGATGTCATAATGGGTCGATGATGTCATAATGGGTCGATGATGTCATAATGGCTGATGATGTCATAATGGGTCGATGATGTCATAGTGGTCGATAATGTCATAATGGCCGATGATGTCATAATGGTCGATGATTTCATAATGGTCGATGATGTCATAATGGGTCGATGATGTCATAATGGGTCGATGATGTCATAATGGGTCGATGATGTCATAATGGGTCGATGATGTCATAATGGGTCGATGATGTCATAATGACCGATGATGTCATAATGGGTCGATGATGTCATAATAGGTCGATGATGTCATAATGGTCGATGATGTCATAATGGGTCGATGATGTCATAATGGGTCGATGATGTCATAATGGGTCGCTGATGTCATAAAGGGTCGATGATGTCATAATGGTCGATGATGTCATAATGGGTCGATGATGTCATAATGGGTCGATGATGTCATAATGGTCGATGATGTCATAATGGGTCGATGATGTCATAATGGATCGATGATGTCATAATGGGTCGATGATGTCATAATGGTCGATGATGTCATAATGGTCGATGATGTCATAATGGGTCGATGATGTCATAATGGGTCGATGATGTCATAAAGGCCGATGATGTCATAATGGGTCGATGATGTCATAATGGTCGATGATGTCATAATGGGTCGATGATGTCATAATGGGTCGATGATGTCATAATGGTCGATGATGTCATAATGGGTCGATGATGTCATAATGGGTCGATGATGTCATAATGGGTCGATGATGTCATAATGGTCGATGATGTCATAATGGGTCGATGATGTCATAATCAGTCGATGATGTCATAATGGTCGATGATGTCATAATGGGTCGATGATGTCATTATGGGTCGATGATGTCATAATGGGTCGATGATGTCATAATGGGTCGATGATGTCATAATGGGTCGATGATGTCATAATGACCGATGATGTCATAATAGGTCGATGATGTCATAATGGTCGATGATGTCATAATGGGTCGATGATGTCATAATGGGTCGATGATGTCATAATGGCCGATGATGTCATAATGGTCGATGATTTCATAATGGTCAATGATGTCATAATGGGTCGATGATGTCATAATGGGTCGATGATGTCATAATGGGTCGATGATGTCATAATGACCGATTATGTCATAATGGGTCGATGATGTCATAATAGGTCGATGATGTCATATAATGGGTCGATGATGTCATAAAGGCCGATGATGTCATAATGGGTCGATGATGTCATAATGGTCGATGATGTCATAATGGGTCGATGATGTCATAATGGTCAATGATGTCATAATGGTCGATGATGTCATAATGTTCGATGATGTCATAATCGGTCGATGATGTCATAATGGTCGATGATGTTATAATAGGTCGATGATGTCATAATGGGTCGATGTTGTCATAATGGGTCGATGATGTCATAATGGTCGATGATGTCATAATGGTCGATGATGTCATAATGGGTCGATGATGTCATAATGGGTCGATGATGTCATAAAGGCCGATGATGTCATAATGGGTCGATGATGTCATAATGGTCGATGATGTCATAATGGGTCGATGATGTCATAATGGGTCGATGATGTCATAATGGTCGATGATGTCATAATGGGTCGATGATGTCATAATGGGTCGATGATGTCATAATGGGTCGATGATGTCATAATGGTCGATGATGTCATAATGGGTCGATGATGTCATAATGTGTCGATGATGTCATAATGGGTCGATGATGTCATAATGGTCGATGATGTCATTATGAATCGATGATGTCATAATGGGTCGATGATGTCATAATGGTCGATGATGTCATAATGGTCGATGATGTCATAATGGTCGATGATGTCATAATGGGTCGATGATGTCATAATGGGTCGATGATGTCATAATGGTCGATGATGTCATAATGGGTCGATGATGTCATAATGGGTCGATGATGTCATAATGGGTCGATGATGTCATAATGGTCGATGATGTCATAATGGGTCGATGATGTCATAATGTGTCGATGATGTCATAATGGGTCGATGATGTCATAATGGTCGATGATGTCATTATGAATCGATGATGTCATAATGGGTCGATGATGTCATAATGGTCGATGATGTCATAATGGTCGATGATGTCATAATGGGTCGATGATGTCATAATGGGTCGATGATGTCATAATGGGTCGATGATGTCATAATGGTCGATGATGTCATTATGGGTCGATGATGTCATAATGGGTCGATGATGTCATAATGGGTCGATGATGTCATAATGGTCGATGATGTCATAATGGTCGATGATGTCATAATGGGTCGATGATGTCATAATGGGTCGATGATGTCATAAAGGCCGATGATGTCATAATGGGTCGATGATGTCATAATGGTCGATGATGTCATTATGGGTCGATGATGTCATAATGGGTCGATGATGTCATAATGGATCGATGATGTCATAATGGGTCGATGAAGTCATAATGGTCGATGATGTCATAATGGTCGATGATGTCATAATGGGTCGATGATGTCATAATGGGTCGATGATGTCATAATGGGTCGATGATGTCATAATGGGTCGATGATGTCATAATGGTCTATGATGTCATAATGGGTCGATGATGTCATAATGGGTCGATGATGTCATAATGGGTCGATGATGTCATAATGGTCGATGGTGTCATAATGGTCGATGTCATAATGGGTCGATGATGTCATAATGGGTCGATGATGTCATATTAGTCGATGATGTCATAATGGGTCGATGATGTCATAATGGTCGATGATGTCATAATGGGTCGATGATGTCATTAAGGGTCGATGATGTCATAATGGTCGATGATGTCATAATGGTTGATGATGTCATAATGAGTCGATGATGTCATAATGGGTCGATGATGTCATAATGGTCGATGATGTCATAATGGTCGATGATGTCATAATGGGTCGATGATGTCATAATGGTCGATGATGTAATAATGGGTCGATGATGTCATAATGGGACGATGATGTCATAATGGCTGATGATGTCATAATGGGTCGATGATGTCATAGTGGTCGATGATGTCATAGTGGTCGATGTCATAATGGCCGATGATCTCATAATGGTCGATGATGTCATAATGGGTCGATGATGTCATAATGGGTCGATGATGTCATAATGGGTCGATGATGTCATAATGGTTCGATGATGTCATAATGGGTCGATGATGTAATAATGGTCGATGATGTCATAATGGGTCGATGATGTCATAATGGGTCGCTGATGTCATAAAGGGTCGATGATGTCATAATGGGTCGATGATGTCATAATGGTCGATGATGTCATAATGGGTCGATGATGTCATAATGGGTCGATGATGTCATAATGGCTGATGATGTCATAATGGGTCGATGATGTCATAGTGGTCGATGATGTCATAATGGCCGATGATTTCATAATGGTCGATGATGTCATAATGGGTCGATGATGTCATAATGGGTCGATGATGTCATAATGGGTCGATGATGTCATAATGGGTCGATGATGTCATAATGGGTCGATGATGTCATAATGGGTCGACGATGTAATAATGGTCGATGATGTCATAATGGGTCGATGATGTCATAATGGGTCGCTGATGTCATAATGGGTCGATGATGTCATAATGGGTCGATGATGTCATAATGGTCGATGATGTCATAATGGGTCGATGATGTCATAATGGGTCGATGATGTCATAATGGTTCGATGATGTCATAATGACCGATGATGTCATAATGGGTCATGATGTCATAATAGGTCGATGATGTCATAATGGTCGATGATGTCATAATGGGTCGATGATGTCATAATGGGTCGATGACGTCATAATGGGTCGCTGAAGTCATAAAGGGTCGATGATGTCATAATGGTCTGATGTCATAATGGGTCGATGATGTCATAATAGGTTGATGATGTCATAATGGTCGATGATGTCATAATGGGTCGATGATGTCATAATGGATCGATGATGTCATAATGGGTCGATGATGTCATAATGGTCGATGATGTCATAATGGTCGATGATGTCATAATGGGTCGATGATGTCATAATGGGTCGATGATGTCATAAAGGCCGATGATGTCATAATGGGTCGATGATGTCATAATGGGTCGATGATGTCATAATGGGTCGATGATGTCATAATGGTCGATGATGTCATAATGGGTCGATGATGTCATAATGGGTCGATGATGTCATAATGGTCGATAATGTCATAATGGTCGATGATGTCATAATGTTCGATGATGTCATAATCGGTCGATGATGTCATAATGGTCGATGATGTCATAATAGGTCGATGATGTCATAATGGGTCGATGATGTCATAATGGGTCGATGATGTCATAATGGGTCGATGATGTCATTATGGGTCAATGATGTCATAATGGGTTGATGATGTCATAATGGTCGATGATATCATTATGGGTCGATGATGTCATAATGGGTCAATGATGTCATAATGGATCGATGATGTCATAATGGGTCGATGAAGTCATAATGGTCGATGATGTCATAATGGTCGATGATGTCATAATGGGTCGATGATGTCATAATGGGTTGATGTCGTAATGGGTCGATGATGTCATAATGGGTCGATGATGTCATAATGGTCGATGATGTCATAATGGGTCGATGATGTCATAATGGGTCGATGATGTCATAATGGGTCGATGATGTCATAATGGGTCGATGATGTCATAATGGTCGATGTCATAATGGGTCGATGATGTCATAATGGGTCGATGATGTCATATTAGTCGATGATGTCATAATGGGTCGATGATGTCATAATGGTCGATGATGTCATAATGGGTCGATGATGTCATTAAGGGTCGATGATGTCATAATGGTCGATGATGTCATAATGGTTGATGATGTCATAATGAGTCGATGATGTCATAATGGGTCGATGATGTCATAATGGTCGATGATGTCATAATGGTCGATGATGTCATAATGGGTCGATGATGTCATAGTGGTCGATGATGTCATAGTGGTCGATGTCATAATGGCCGATGATGTCATAATGGTCGATGATGTCATAATGGGTCGATGATGTCATAATGGGTCGATGATGTCATAATGGGTCGATGATGTCATAATGGGTCGACGATGTCATAATGGGTCGACGATGTAATAATGGTCGATGATGTCATAATGGGTCGACGATGTAATAATGGTCGATGATGTCATAATGAGTCGATGATGTCATAATGGGTCGCTGATGTCATAAAGGGTCGATGATGTCATAATGGCCGATGATGTCATAATGGTCGATGATTTCATAATGGTCGATGATGTCATAATGGGTCGATGATGTCATAATGGGTCGATGATGTCATAATGGGTCGATGATGTCATAATGGATCGCTGATGTCATAAAGGGTCGATGATGTCATAATGGTCGATGATGTCATAATGGGTCGATGATGTCATAATGGGTTGATGATGTCATAATGGTCGATGATGTCATAATGGGTCGATGATGTCATAATGGATCGATGATGTCATAATGGTCGATGATGTCATAATGGGTCGATGATGTCATAATGGGTCGATGATGTCATAAAGGCCGATGATGTCATAATGGGTCGATGATGTCATAATGGGTCGATGATGTCATAATGGGTCGATGATGTCATAATGGTCGATGATGTCATAATGGGTCGATGATGTCATAATGTGTCGATGATGTCATAATGGGTCGATGATGTCATAATGGTCGATGATGTCATTATGAATCGATGATGTCATAATGGGTCGATGATGTCATAATGGTCGATGATGTCATAATGGTCGATCATGTCATAATGGGTCGATGATGTCATAATGGGTCGATGATGTCATAATGGTCGATGATGTCATAATGGGTCGATGATGTCAAAATGGGTCGATGATGTCATAATGGTCGATGATGTCATAATGGGTCGATGATGTCATAATGGATGATGATGTCATAATGGTCGATGATGTCATAATGGGTGAATGATGTCATAATGGTCGATAATGTCATAATGGTCGATGATGTCATAATGGTCAATGATGTCATAATGGTCGATGATGTCATAATGTTCGATGATGTCATAATCGGTCGATGATGTCATAATGGTCGATGATGTTATAATAGGTCGATGATGTCATAATGGGTCGATGATGTCATAATGGGTCGATGATGTCATAATGGGTCGATGATGTCATTATGGGTCGATGATGTCATAATGGGTCGATGATGTCATAATGGTCGATGATGTCATTATGGTCGATGATGTCATAATGGGTCGATGATGTCATAATGGATCGATGATGTCATAATGGGTCGATGAAGTCATAATGGTCGATGATGTCATAATGGTCGATGATGTCATAATGGGTCGATGATGTCATAATTGGTCGATGATGTCATAATGGTCGATGATGTCATATTGGGTCGATGATGTCATAATGGATCGATGATGTCATAATGGTCGATGATGTCATAATGGTCGATTGTCATAATGGGTCGATGATGTCATAATGGGTCGATGATGTCTTATTAGTCGATGATGTCATAATGGGTCGATTGATGTCATAATGGTCGATGATGTCATAATGGGTCGATGATGTCATTAAGGGTCGATGATGTCATAATGGTCGATGATGTCATAATGGTTGATGATGTCATAATGAGTCGATGATGTCATAATGGATCGATGATGTCATAATGGTCGATGATGTCATAATGGTCGATGATGTCATAATGGGTCGATGATGTCATAATGGTCGATGATGTTATAATGGGTCGATGATGTCATAATGGGTCGATGATGTCATAATGGCTGATGATGTCATAATGGGTCGATGATGTCATAGTGTTCGATGATGTCATAGTGGTCGATGTCATAATGGCCGATGATGTCATAATGGCCGATGATGTCATAATGGGTCGATGATGTCATAATGGGTCGATGATGTCATAATGGGTCGATGATGTCATAATGGGTCGACGATGTAATAATGGTCGATGATGTCATAATGGGTCGATGATGTCATAATGGGTCGCTGATGTCAAAAAGGGTCGATGATGTCATAATGGGTCGATGATGTCATAATGGTCGATGATGTCATAATGGGTCGATGATGTCATAATGGGTCGATGATGTCATAGTGGTCAATGATGTCATAATGGCCGATGATGTCATAATGGTCGATGATTTCATAATGGTCGATGATGTCATAATGGGTCGATAATGTCATATTGGGTCGATGATGTCATAATGGGTCGATGATGTCATAATGGGTCGATGATGTCATAATGGGTCGATGATGTCATAATGGGTCGACGATGTAATAATGGTCGATGATGTCATAATGGGTCGCTGATGTCATAAAGGGTCGATGATGTCATAATGGGTCGATGATGTCATAATGGTCGATGATGTCATAATGGGTCGATGATGTCATAATGGGTCGATGATGTCATAATGATCGATGATGTCATAATGGGTCGATGATGTCATAATTGGTCGATGATGTCATAATGGTCGATGATGTCATAATGGGTCGATGATGTCATAATGGGTCGATGACGTCATAATGGGTCGCTGATGTCATAAAGGGTCGATGATGTCATAATGGTCTGATGTCATAATGGGTCGATGATGTCATAATGGGTTGATGATGTCATAATGGTCGATGATGTCATAATGGCCGATGATGTCATAATGGTCGATGATTTCATAATGGTCGATGATGTCATAATGGGTCGATGATGTCATAATGGGTCGATGATGTCATAATGGGTCGATGATGTCATAATGGGTCGATGATGTCATAACGGGTCGACGATGTAATAATGGTCGATGATGTCATAATGGGTCGATGATGTCATAATGGGTCGCTGATGTCATAATGGGTCGATGATGTCATAATGGGTCGATGATGTCATAATGGTCGATGATGTCATAATGGGTCGATGATGTCATAATGGGTCGATGATGTCATAATGACCGATGATGTCATAATGGGTCATGATGTCATAATAGGTCGATGATGTCATAATGGTCGATGATGTCATAATGGGTCGATGATGTCATAATGGGTCGATGACGTCATAATGGGTCGCTGAAGTCATAAAGGGTCGATGATGTCATAATGGTCTGATGTCATAATGGGTCGATGATGTCATAATAGGTTGATGATGTCATAATGGTCGATGATGTCATAATGGATCGATGATGTCATAATGGTCGATGATGTCATAATGGTCGATGATGTCATAATGGGTCGATGATGTCATAATGGGTCGATGATGTCATAAAGGCCGATGATGTCATAATGGGTCGATGATGTCATAATGGGTCGATGATGTCATAATGGGTCGATGATGTCATAATGGTCGATGATGTCATAATGGGTCGATGATGTCATAATGGTCGATAATGTCATAATGGTCGATGATGTCATAATGTTCGATGATGTCATAATCGGTCGATGATGTCATAATGGTCGATGATGTCATAATAGGTCGATGATGTCATAATGGGTCGATGATGTCATAATGGGTCGATGATGTCATAATGGGTCGATGATGTCATTATGGGTCAATGATGTCATAATGGGTTGATGATGTCATAATGGTCGATGATATCATTATGGGTCGATGATGTCATAATGGGTCAATGATGTCATAATGGATCGATGATGTCATAATGGGTCGATGAAGTCATAATGGTCGATGATGTCATAATGGTCGATGATGTCATAATGGGTCGATGATGTCATAATGGGTCGATGTCGTAATGGGTCGATGATGTCATAATGGGTCGATGATGTCATAATGGTCGATGATGTCATAATGGGTCGATGATGTCATAATGGGTCGATGATGTCATAATGGGTCGATGATGTCATAATGGGTCGATGATGTCATAATGGTCGATGATGTCATAATGGTCGATGTCATAATGGGTCGATGATGTCATAATGGGTCGATGATGTCATATTAGTCGATGATGTCATAATGGGTCGAAGATGTCATAATGGTCGATGATGTCATAATGGGTCGATGATGTCATTAAGGGTCGATGATGTCATAATGGTCGATGATGTCATAATGGTTGATGATGTCATAATGAGTCGATGATGTCATAATGGGTCGATGATGTCATAATGGTCGATGATGTCATAATGGTCGATGATGTCATAATGGGTCGATGATGTCATAGTGGTCGATGAAGTCATAGTGGTCGATGTCATAATGGCCGATGATGTCATAATGGTCGATGATGTCATAATGGGTCGATGATGTCATAATGGGTCGATGATGTCATAATGGGTCGATGATGTCATAATGGGTCGACGATGTAATAATGGTCGATGATGTCATAATGGGTCGACGATGTAATAATGGTCGATGATGTCATAATGGGTCGATGATGTCATAATGGGTCGCTGATGTCATAAAGGGTCGATGATGTCATAATGGGTCGATGATGTCATAATGGTCGATGATGTCATAATGGGTCGATGATGTCATATTGGAGCGATGATGTCATAATGGCTGATGATGTCATAATGGGTCGATGATGTCATAGTGGTCGATGATGTCATAATGGCCGATGATGTCATAATGGTCGATGATTTCATAATGGTCGATGATGTCATAATGGGTCGATGATGTCATAATGGGTCGATGATGTCATAATGGGTCGATGATGTCATAATGGGTCGCTGATGTCATAAAGGGTCGATGATGTCATAATGGTCGATGATGTCATAATGGGTCGATGATGTCATAATGGGTTGATGATGTCATAATGGTCGATGATGTCATAATGGGTCGATGATGTCATAATGGATCGATGATGTCATAATGGTCGATGATGTCATAATAGGTCGATGATGTCATAATGGGTCGATGATGTCATAAAGGCCGATGATGTCATAATGGGTCGATGATGTCATAATGGTCGATGATGTCATAATGGGTCGATGATGTCATAATGGGTCGATGATGTCATAATGGTCGATGATGTCATAATGGGTCGATGATGTCATAATGGGTCGATGATGTCATAATGGGTCGATGATGTCATAATGGTCGATGATGTCATAATGGGTCGATGATGTCATAATGTGTCGATGATGTCATAATGGGTCGATGATGTCATAATGGTCGATGATGTCATTATGAATCGATGATGTCATAATGGGTCGATGATGTCATAATGGTCGATGATGTCATAATGGTCGATGATGTCATAATGGGTCGATGATGTCATAATGGGTCGATGATGTCATAATGGTCGATGATGTCATAATGGGTCGATGATGTCATAATGGGTCGATGATGTCATAATGGTCGATGATGTCATAATGGGTCGATGATGTCATAATGGGTCGATGATGTCATAATGGTCGATGATGTCATAATGGGTCGATGATGTCATAATGGATGATGATGTCATAATGGTCGATGATGTCATAATGGGTGAATGATGTCATAATGGTCGATAATGTCATAATGGTCGATGATGTCATAATGGTCAATGATGTCATAATGGTCGATGATGTCATAATGGGTCGATGATGTCATAATGGGTCGATGATGTCATAATGGGTCGATGATGTCATTATGGGTCGATGATGTCATAATGGGTCGATGATGTCATAATGGTCGATGATGTCATTATGGGTCGATGATGTCATAATGGGTCGATGATGTCATAATGGATCGATGATGTCATAATGGGTCGATGAAGTCATAATGGTCGATGATGTCATAATGGTCGATGATTTCATAATGGGTCGATGATGTCATAATTGGTCGATGATGTCATAATGGTCGATGATGTCATAATGGGTCGATGATGTCATAATGGATCGATGATGTCATAATGGTCGATGATGTCATAATGGTCGATGTCATAATGGGTCGATGATGTCATAATGGGTCGATGATGTCTTATTAGTCGATGATGTCATAATGGGTCGATGATGTCATAATGGTCGATGATGTCATAATGGGTCGATGATGTCATTAAGGGTCGATGATGTCATAATGGTCGATGATGTCATAATGGTTGATGATGTCATAATGAGTCGATGATGTCATAATGGAACGATGATGTCATAATGGTCGATGATGTCATAATGGTCGATGATGTCATAATGGGTCGATGATGTCATAATGGTCGATGATGTAATAATGGGTCGATGATGTCATAATGGGTCGATGATGTCATAATGGCTGATGATGTCATAATGGGTCGATGATGTCATAGTGGTCGATGATGTCATAGTGGTCGATGTCATAATGGCCGATGATGTCATAATGGCCGATGATGTCATAATGGGTCGATGATGTCATAATGGGTCGATGATGTCATAATGGGCCGATGATGTCATAATGGGTCGACGATGTAATAATGGTCGATGATGTCATAATGGGTCGATGATGTCATAATGGGTCGCTGATGTCAAAAAGGGTCGATGATGTCATAATGGGTCGATGATGTCATAATGGTCGATGATGTCATAATGGGTCGATGATGTCATAATGGGTCGATGATGTCATAGTGGTCGATGATGTCATAATGGCCGATGATGTCATAATGGTCGATGATTTCATAATGGTCGATGATGTCATAATGGGTCGATGATGTCATATTGGGTCGATGATGTCATAATGGGTCGATGATGTCATAATGGGTCGATGATGTCATAATGGGTCGATGATGTCATAATGGGTCGACGATGTAATAATGGTCGATGATGTCATAATGGGTCGCTGATGTCATAAAGGGTCGATGATGTCATAATGGGTCGATGATGTCATAATGGTCGATGATGTCATAATGGGTCGATGATGTCATAATGGGTCGATGATGTCATAATGACCGATGATGTCATAATGGGTCGATGATGTCATAATAGGTCGATGATGTCATAATGGTCGATGATGTCATAATGGGTTGATGATGTCATAATGGGTCGATGACGTCATAATGGGTCGCTCATGTCATAAAGGGTCGATGATGTCATAATGGTCTGAGGTCATAATGGGTCGATGATGTCATAATGGGTTGATGATGTCATAATGGATCGATGATGTCATAATGGATCGATGATGTCATAATGGGTCGATGATGTCATAATGGTCGATGATGTCATAATGGGTCGATGATGTCATAATGGTCGATGATGTCATAATGGGTCGATGATGTCATAAAGGCCGATGATGTCATAATGGGTCGATGATGTCATAATGGTCGATGATGTCATAATGGGTCGATGATGTCATAATGGGTCGATGATGTCATAATGGTCGATGATGTCATAATGGTCGATGATGTCATAATGGTCAATGATGTCATAATGGTCGATGATGTCATAATGTTCGATGATGTCATAATCGGTCGATGATGTCATAATGGTCGATGATGTTATAATAGGTCGATGATGTCATAATGGGTCGATGATGTCATAATGGGTCGATGATGTCCTAATGGGTCGATGATGTCATAATGGGTCGATGATGTCATAATGGTCGATGATGTCATAATGGGTCGATGATGTCATTAAGGGTCGATGATGTCATAATGGTCGATGATGTCATAATGGTTGATTATGTCATAATGAGTCGATGATGTCATAATGGATCGATGATGTCATAATGGCCGATGATGTCATAATGGTCGATGATGTCATAATGGGTCGATGATGTCATAATGGGTCGATGATGTCATAATGGCTGATGATGTCATAATGGGTCGATGATGTCATAGTGGTCGATGATGTCATAGTGGTCGATGTCATAATGGCCGATGATGTCATAATGGCCGATGATGTCATAATGGGTCGATGATGTCATAATGGGTCGATGATGTCATAATGGGTCGATGATGTCATAATGGGTCGATGATGTCATAATGGGTCGACGATGTAATAATGGTCGATGATGTCATAATGGGTCGATGATGTCATAATGGGTCGCTGATGTCATAAAGGGTCGATGATGTCATAATGGGTCGATGATGTCATAATGGGTCGATGATGTCATAATGGGTCGATGATGTCATAATGACCGATGATGTCATAATGGGTCGATGATGTCATAATGGGTCGCTGATGTCATAAAGGGTCGATGATGTCATAATGGTCTGATGTCATAATGGGTCGATGATGTCATAATGGGTTGATGATGTCATAATGGTTGATGATGTCATAATGGATCGATGATGTCATAATGGATCGATGATGTCATAATGGGTCGATGATGTCATAAAGGCCGATGATGTCATAATGGGTCGATGATGTCATAATGGTCGATGATGTCATAATGGGTCGATGATGTCATAATGGGTCGATGATGTCATAATGGTCGATGATGTCATAATGGGTCGATGATGTCATAATGGTCAATGATGTCATAATGGTCGATGATGTCATAATGTTCGATGATGTCATAATCGGTCGATGATGTCATAATGGTCGATGATGTTATAATAGGTCGATGATGTCATAATGGGTCGATGATGTCATAATGGGTCGATGATGTCCTAATGGGTCGATGATGTCATTATGGGTCGATGATGTCATAATGGTTCGATGATGTCATAATGGTCGATGATGTCATTATGGGTCGATGATGTCATAATGGGTCGATGATGTCATAATGGATCGATGATGTCATAATGGGTCGAAGAAGTCATAATGGTCGATGATGTCATAATGGTCGATGATGTCATAATGGGTCGATGATGTCATAATGGGTCGATGATGTCATAATGGTCGATGATGTCATAATGGGTCGATGATGTCATAATGGGTCGATGATGTCATAATGGGTCGATGATGTCATAATGGTCGATGATGTCTTAATGGTCGATGTCATAATGGGTCGATGATGTCATAATGGGTCGATGATGTCATAATGGGTCGATGATGTCATAATGGTCGATGATGTCATAATGGGTCGATGATGTCATTAAGGGTCGATGATGTCATAATGGTCGATGATGTCATAATGGTTGATGATGTCATAATGAGTCGATGATGTCATAATGGGTCGATGATGTCATTATGGGTCGATGATGTCATAATGGTTCGATGATGTCATAATGGTCGATGATGTCATTATGGGTCGATGAAGTCATAATGGTCGATGATGTCATAATGGTCGATGATGTCATAATGGGTCGATGATGTCATAATGGGTCGATGATGTCATAATGGGTCGATGATGTCATAATGGTCGATGATGTCATAATGGGTCGATGATGTCATAATGGGTCGATGATGTCATAATGGGTCGATGATGTCATAATGGGTCGATGATGTCATAATGGTCGATGATGTCATAATGGTCGATGTCATAATGGGTCGATGATGTCATAATGGTCGATGATGTCATAATGGGTCGATGATGTCATTAAGGGTCGATGATGTCATAATGGTCGATGATGTCATAATGGTTGATGATGTCATAATGAGTTGATGATGTCATAATGGGTCGATGATGTCATAATGGTCGATGATGTCATAATGGTCGATGATGTCATAATGGGTCGATGATGTCATAATGGTCGATGATGTAATAATGGGTCGATGATGTCATAATGGGTCGATGATGTCATAATGGCTGATGATGTCATAATGGGTCGATGATGTCATAGTGGTCGATGATGTCATAGTGGTCGATGTCATAATGGCCGATGATGTCATAATGGTCGATGATGTCATAATAGGTCGATGATGTCATAATGGGTCGATGATGTCATATTGGGTCGATGATGTCATAATGGGTCGATGATGTCATAATGGGTCGATGATGTCATAATGGGTCGATGATGTCATAATGGGTCGACGATGTAATAATGGTCGATGATGTCATAATGGGTCGCTGATGTCATAAAGGGTCGATGATGTCATAATGGGTCGATGATGTCATAATGGTCGATGATGTCATAATGGGTCGATGATGTCATAATGGGTCGATGATGTCATAATGACCGATGATGTCATAATGGGTCGATGATGTCATAATAGGTCGATGATGTCATAATGGTCGATGATGTCATAATGGGTCGATGATGTCATAATGGGTCGATGACGTCATAATGGGTCGCTCATGTCATAAAGGGTCGATGATGTCATAATGGTCTGAGGTCATAATGGGTCGATGATGTCATAATGGGTTGATGATGTCATAATGGATCGATGATGTCATAATGGATCGATGATGTCATAATGGGTCGATGATGTCATAATGGTCGATGATGTCATAATGGGTCGATGATGTCATAATGGTCGATGATGTCATAATGGGTCGATGATGTCATAAAGGCCGATGATGTCATAATGGGTCGATGATGTCATAATGGTCGATGATGTCTTAATGGGTCGATGATGTCATAATGGGTCGATGATGTCATAATGGTCGATGATGTCATAATGGTCGATGATGTCATAATGGTCAATGATGTCATAATGGTCGATGATGTCATAATGTTCGATGATGTCATAATCGGTCGATGATGTCATAATGGTCGATGATGTTATAATAGGTCGATGATGTCATAATGGGTCGATGATGTCATAATGGGTCGATGATGTCCTAATGGGTCGATGATGTCATAATGGGTCGATGATGTCATAATGGTCGATGATGTCATAATGGGTCGATGATGTCATTAAGGGTCGATGATGTCATAATGGTCGATGATGTCATAATGGTTGATTATGTCATAATGAGTCGATGATGTCATAATGGATCGATGATGTCATAATGGCCGATGATGTCATAATGGTCGATGATGTCATAATGGGTCGATGATGTCATAATGGGTCGATGATGTCATAATGGCTGATGATGTCATAATGGGTCGATGATGTCATAGTGGTCGATGATGTCATAGTGGTCGATGTCATAATGGCCGATGATGTCATAATGGCCGATGATGTCATAATGGGTCGATGATGTCATAATGGGTCGATGATGTCATAATGGGTCGATGATGTCATAATGGGTCGATGATGTCATAATGGGTCGACGATGTAATAATGGTCGATGATGTCATAATGGGTCGATGATGTCATAATGGGTCGCTGATGTCATAAAGGGTCGATGATGTCATAATGGGTCGATGATGTCATAATGGTCGATGATGTCATAATGGGTCGATGATGTCATAATGGGTCGATGATGTCATAATGACCGATGATGTCATAATGGGTCGATGATGTCATAATGGGTCGCTGATGTCATAAAGGGTCGATGATGTCATAATGGTCTGATGTCATAATGGGTCGATGATGTCATAATGGGTTGATGATGTCATAATGGTCGATGATGTCATAATGGATCGATGATGTCATAATGGATCGATGATGTCATAATGGGTCGATGATGTCATAAAGGCCGATGATGTCATAATGGGTCGATGATGTCATAATGGTCGATGATGTCATAATGGGACGATGATGTCATAATGGGTCGATGATGTCATAATGGTCGATGATGTCATAATGGGTCGATGATGTCATAATGGTCAATGATGTCATAATGGTCGATGATGTCATAATGTTCGATGATGTCATAATCGGTCGATGATGTCATAATGGTCGATGATGTTATAATAGGTCGATGATGTCATAATGGGTCGATGATGTCATAATGGGTCGATGATGTCCTAATGGGTCGATGATGTCATTATGGGTCGATGATGTCATAATGGTTCGATGATGTCATAATGGTCGATGATGTCATTATGGGTCGATGATGTCATAATGGGTCGATGATGTCATAATGGATCGATGATGTCATAATGGGTCGAAGAAGTCATAATGGTCGATGATGTCATAATGGTCGATGATGTCATAATGGGTCGATGATGTCATAATGGGTCGATGATGTCATAATGGTCGATGATGTCATAATGGGTCGATGATGTCATAATGGGTCGATGATGTCATAATGGGTCGATGATGTCATAATGGTCGATGATGTCTTAATGGTCGATGTCATAATGGGTCGATGATGTCATAATGGGTCGATGATGTCATAATGGGTCGATGATGTCATAATGGTCGATGATGTCATAATGGGTCGATGATGTCATTAAGGGTCGATGATGTCATAATGGTCGATGATGTCATAATGGTTGATGATGTCATAATGAGTCGATGATGTCATAATGGGTCGATGATGTCATTATGGGTCGATGATGTCATAATGGTTCGATGATGTCATAATGGTCGATGATGTCATTATGGGTCGATGAAGTCATAATGGTCGATGATGTCATAATGGTCGATGATGTCATAATGGGTCGATGATGTCATAATGGGTCGATGATGTCATAATGGGTCGATGATGTCATAATGGTCGATGATGTCATAATGGGTCGATGATGTCATAATGGGTCGATGATGTCATAATGGGTCGATGATGTCATAATGGGTCGATGATGTCATAATGGTCGATGATGTCATAATGGTCGATGTCATAATGGGTCGATGATGTCATAATGGGTCGATGATGTCATAATGGTCGATGATGTCATAATGGGTCGATGATGTCATTAAGGGTCGATGATGTCATAATGGTCGATGATGTCATAATGGTTGATGATGTCATAATGAGTTGATGATGTCATAATGGGTCGATGATGTCATAATGGTCGATGATGTCATAATGGTCGATGATGTCATAATGGGTCGATGATGTCATAATGGTCGATGATGTAATAATGGGTCGATGATGTCATAATGGGTCGATGATGTCATAATGGCTGATGATGTCATAATGGGTCGATGATGTCATAGTGGTCGATGATGTCATAGTGGTCGATGTCATAATGGCCGATGATGTCATAATGGTCGATGATGTCATAATAGGTCGATGATGTCATAATGGGTCGATGATGTCATAATGGGTCGATGATGTCATAATGGGTCGATGATGTCATAATGGGTCGATGATGTCATAATGGGTCGACGATGTAATAATGGTCGATGATGTCATAATGGGTCGATGATGTCATAAAGGGTCGATGATGTCATAATGGGTCGAAGATGTCATAATGGTCGATGATGTCATAATGGGTCGATGATGTCATAATGGGTCGATGATGTCATAATGGCTGACGATGTCATAATGGGTCGATGATGTCATAGTGGTCGATGATGTCATAATGGCCGATGATGTCATAATGGTCGATGATTTCATAATGGTCGATGATGTCATAATGGGTCGATGATGTCATAATGGGTCGACGATGTAATAATGGTCGATGATGTCATAATGGTCGATGATGTTATAATAGGTCGATGATGTCATAATGGGTCGATGATGTCATAATGGGTCGATGATGTCCTAATGGGTCGATGATGTCATTATGGGTCGATGATGTCATAATGGGTCGATGATGTCATAATGGTCGATGATGTCATTATGGGTCGATGATGTCATAATGGGTCGATGATGTCATAATGGATCGATGATGTCATAATGGGTCGATGAAGTCATAATGGTCGATGATGTCATAATGGTCGATGATGTCATAATGGGTCGATGATGTCATAATGGGTCGATGATGTCATAATGGGTCGATGATGTCATAATGGTCGATGTCATAATGGGTCGATGATGTCATAATGGGTCGATGATGTCATAATGGGTCGATGATGTCATAATGGGTCGATGATGTCATAATGGTCGATGATGTCATAATGGGTCGATGATGTCATTAAGGGTCGATGATGTCATAATGGTCGATGATGTCATAATGTTCGATGTCATAATGGGTCGATGATGTCATAATGGGTCGATGATGTCATATTAGTCGATGATGTCATAATGGGTCGATGATGTCATAATGGTCGATGATGTCATAATGGGTCGATGATGTCATTAAGGGTCGATGATGTCATAATGAGTCGATGATGTCATAATGGGTCGATGATGTCATAATGGTCGATGATGTCATAATGGTCGATGATGTCATAATGGGTCGATGATGTCATAATGGTCGATGATGTAATAATGGGTCGATGATGTCATAATGGGTCGATGATGTCATAATGGCTGATGATGTCATAATGGGTCGATGATGTCATAGTGGTCGATGATGTCATAGTGGTCGATGTCATAATGGCCGATGATGTCATAATGGTCGATGATGTCATAATGGGTCGATGATGTCATAATGGGTCGATGATGTCATAATGGGTCGATGATGTCATAATGGGTCGATGATGTCATAATGGGTCGACGATGTAATAATGGTCGATGATGTCATAATGGGTCGATGATGTCATAATGGGTCGCTGATGTCATAATGGTCGATGATGTCATAATGGGTCGATGATGTCATAATGGTCGATGATGTCATAATGGGTCGATGATGTCATAATGGGTCGATGATGTCATAATGGCTGACGATGTCATAATGGGTCGATGATGTCATAGTGGTCGATGATGTCATAATGGCCGATGATGTCATAATGGTCGATGATTTCATGATGGTCGATGATGTCATAATGGGTCGATGATGTCATAATGGGTCGATGATGTCATAATGGGTCGATGATGTCATAATGGTTCGATAATGTCATAATGGGTCGATGATGTCATAATGGGTCGACGATGTCATAATGGTCGATGATGTCATAATGGGTCGATGATGTTATAATGGGTCGCTGATGTCATAAAGGGTCGATGATGTCATAATGGGTCGATGATGTCATAATGGTCGATGATGTCATAATGGGTCGATGATGTCATAATGGGTCGATGATGTCATAATGGGTCGATGATGTCATAATGACCGATGATGTCATAATGGGTCGATGATGTCATAATAGGTCGATGATGTCATAATGGTCGATGATGTCATAATGGGTCGATGATGTCATAATGGGTCGATGACGTCATAATGGGTCGCTGATGTCATAAAGGGTCGATGATGTCATAATGGTCTGATGTCATAATGGGTCGATGATGTCATAATGGGTTGATGATGTCATAATGGTCGATGATGTCACAATGGGTCGATGATGTCATAATGGATCGATGATGTCATAATGGGTCGATGATGTCATAATGGTCGATGATGTCATAATGGTCGATGATGTCATAATGGGTCGATGATGTCATAATGGGTCGATGATGTCATAAAGGCCGATGATGTCATAATGGGTCGATGATGTCATAATGGTCGATGATGTCATAATGGTCGATGATGTCATAATGGGTCGATGATGTCATAATGGGTCGATGATGTCTAAATGGTCGATGATGTCATAATGGGTCGATGATGTCATAATGTGTCGATGATGTCATAATGGGTCGATGATGTCATAATGGTCGATGATGTCATTATGAATCGATGATGTCATAATGGTCGATGATGTAATAATGGGTCGATGATGACATTTTGGGTCGATGATGTCATAATAGTCGATAATGTCATAATGGGTCGATGATGTCATAATGGGTCGATGATGTCATAATGACCGATGATGTCATAATGGGTCGATGATGTCATAATGGGTCGATGATGTCATAATGGTCGATGATGTCATAATGGGTCGATGATGTCATAATGGGTCGCTGATGTCATAAAGGGTCGATGATGTCATAATGGGTCGATGATGTCATAATGGTCGATGATGTCATAATGGGTCGATGATGTCATAATGGATCGATGATGTCATAATGGTCGATGATGTCATAATGGGTTGATGATGTCATAATGGTCGATGATGTCATAATGGTCGATGATGTCATAATGGGTCGATGATGTCGTAATGGGTCGATGATGTCATAATGGGTCGATGATGTCATAATGGTCGATAATGTCATAATGGTCGATAATGACATAATGGGTCGATGATGTCATAATGGGTCGATGATGTCATAATGACCGATGATGTCATAATGGGTCGATGATGTCATAATGGTCGATGATGTCATAATGGGTCGATGATGTCATAATGGGTCGATGATGTCATAATGGTCGATGATGTCATAATGGGTCGATGATGTCATAATGGGTCGATGATGTCATAATGGCCGATGATGTCATAATGGGTCGATGATGTCATAGTGGTCGATGATGTCATAATGGCCGATGATGTCATGATGGTCGATGATTTCATAATGATCGAAGATGTCATAATGGGTCGATGATGTCATAAAGGGTCGATGATGTCATAATGGGTCGATGATGTCATAATGGTCGATGATGTCATAATGGGTCGACGATGTCATAATGGGTCGATGATGTCATAATGGTCGATGATGTCATAATGGTAGATAATGTCATAATGGGTCGATGATGTCATAATGGTCGATGATGTAATAATGGGTCGATGATGTCATAATGGGTCGATGATGTCATAATGGCTGATGATGTCATAATGGGTCGATGATGTCATAGTGGTCGATGATGTCATAGTGGTCGATGATGTCATAATGGCCGATGATGTCATAATGGTCGATGATGTCATAATGGGTCGATGATGTCATAATGGGTCGATGATGTCATAATGGGTCGATGATGTCATAATGGGTCGATGATGTAATAATGGTCGATGATGTCATAATGGGTCAATGATGTCATAATGGGTCGATGATGTCATAATGGGTCGCTGATGTCATAAAGGGTCGATGATGTCATAATGGGTCGATGATGTCATAATGGTCGATGATGTCATAATGGGTCGATGATGTCATAATGGGTCGATGATGTCAAAATGGGTCGATGATGTCATAATGGCTGATGATGTCATAATGGGTCGATGATGTCATAGTGGTCGATGATGTCATAATGGCCGATGATGTCATAATGGGTCGATGATGTCATAATGGGTCGATGATGTCATAATGGGTCGATGATGTCATAATGGGTCGATGATGTCATAATGGGTCGACGATGTAATAATGGTCGATGATGTCATAATGGGTCGATGATGTCATAATGGGTCGCTGATGTCAAAAAGGGTCGATGATGTCATAATGGGTCGATGATGTCATAATGGTCGATGATGTCATAATGGGTCGATGATGTCATAATGGGTCGATGATGTCATAGTGGTCGATGATGTCATAATGGCCGATGATGTCATAATGGTCGATGATTTCATAATGGTCGATGATGTCATAATGGGTCGATGATGTCATATTGGGTCGATGATGTCATAATGGGTCGATGATGTCATAATGGGTCGATGATGTCATAATGGGTCGATGATGTCATAATGGGTCGACGATGTAATAATGGTCGATGATGTCATAATGGGTCGCTGATGTCATAAAGGGTCGATGATGTCATAATGGGTCGATGATGTCATAATGGTCGATGATGTCATAATGGGTCGATGATGTCATAATGGGTCGATGATGTCATAATGACCGATGATGTCATAATGGGTCGATGATGTCATAATAGGTCGATGATGTCATAATGGTCGATAATGTCATAATGGGTCGATGATGTCATAATGGGTCGATGACGTCATAATGGGTCGCTGATGTCATAAAGGGTCGATGATGTCATAATGGTCTGATGTCATAATGGGTCTATGATGTCATAATGGGTTGATGATGTCATAATGGTCGATGATGTCATAATGGATCGATGATGTCATAATGGATCGATGATGTCATAATGGGTCGATGATGTCATAATGGTCGATGATGTCATAATGGGTCGATGATGTCATAATGGTCGATGATGTCATAATGGGTCGATGATGTCATAAAGGCCGATGATGTCATAATGGGTCGATGATGTCATAATGGTCGATGATGTCATAATGGGTCGATGATGTCATAATGGGTCGATGATGTCATAATGGTCGATGATGTCATAATGGGTCGATGATGTCATAATGGTCAATGATGTCATAATGGTCGATGATGTCATAATGTTCGATGATGTCATAATCGGTCGATGATGTCATAATGGTCGATGATGTTATAATAGGTCGATGATGTCATAATGGGTCGATGATGTCATAATGGGTCGATGATGTCCTAATGGGTCGATGATGTCATTATGGGTCGATGATGTCATAATGGTTCGATGATGTCATAATGGTCGATGATGTCATTATGGGTCGATGATGTCATAATGGGTCGATGATGTCATAATGGATCGATGATGTCATAATGGGTCGATGAAGTCATAATGGTCGATGATGTCATAATGGTCGATGATGTCATAATGGGTCGATGATGTCATAATGGGTCGATGATGTCATAATGGGTCGATGATGTCATAATGGTCGATGATGTCATAATGGGTCGATGATGTCATAATGGGTCGATGATGTCATAATGGGTCGATGATGTCATAATGGTCGATGATGTCTTAATGGTCGATGTCATAATGAGTCGATGATGTCATAATGGGTCGATGATGTCATAATGGGTCGATGATGTCATAATGGTCGATGATGTCATAATGGGTCGATGATGTCATTAAGGGTCGATGATGTCATAATGGTCGATGATGTCATAATGGTTGATGATGTCATAATGAGTCGATGATGTCATAATGGGTCGATGATGTCATTATGGGTCGATGATGTCATAATGGTTCGATGATGTCATAATGGTCGATGATGTCATTATGGGTCGATGATGTCATAATGGGTCGATGATGTCATAATGGATCGATGATGTCATAATGGGTCGATGAAGTCATAATGGTCGATGATGTCATAATGGTCGATGATGTCATAATGGGTCGATGATGTCATAATGGGTCGATGATGTCATAATGGGTCGATGATGTCATAATAGTCGATGATGTCATAATGGGTCGATGATGTCATAATGGGTCGATGATGTCATAATGACCGATGATGTCATAATGGGTCGATGATGTCATAATAGGTCGATGATGTCATAATGGTCGATGATGTCATAATGGGTCGATGATGTCATAATGGGTCGATGACGTCATAATGGGTCGCTGATGTCATAAAGGGTCGATGATGTCATAATGGTCTGATGTCATAATGGGTCGATGATGTCATAATGGGTTGATGATGTCATAATGGTCGATGATGTCATAATGGATCGATGATGTCATAATGGATCGATGATGTCATAATGGGTCGATGATGTCATAATGGTCGATGATGTCATAATGGGTCGATGATGTCATAATGGTCGATGATGTCATAATGGGTCGATGATGTCATAAAGGCCGATGATGTCATAATGGGTCGATGATGTCATAATGGTCGATGATGTCATAATGGGTCGATGATGTCATAATGGGTCGATGATGTCATAATGGTCGATGATGTCATAATGGGTCGATGATGTCATAATGGTCAATGATGTCATAATGGTCGATGATGTCATAATGTTCGATGATGTCATAATCGGTCGATGATGTCATAATGGTCGATGATGTTATAATAGGTCGATGATGTCATAATGGGTCGATGATGTCATAATGGGTCGATGATGTCCTAATGGGTCGATGATGTCATTATGGGTCGATGATGTCATAATGGTTCGATGATGTCATAATGGTCGATGATGTCATTATGGGTCGATGATGTCATAATGGGTCGATGATGTCATAATGGATCGATGATGTCATAATGGGTCGATGAAGTCATAATGGTCGATGATGTCATAATGGTCGATGATGTCATAATGGGTCGATGATGTCATAATGGGTCGATGATGTCATAATAAGTCGATGATGTCATAATGGTCGATGATGTCATAATGGGTCGATGATGTCATAATGGGTCGATGATGTCATAATGGTCGATGATGTCTTAATGGTCGATGTCATAATGGGTCGATGATGTCATAATGGGTCGATGATGTCATAATGGGTCGATGATGTCATAATGGTCGATGATGTCATAATGGGTCGATGATGTCATTAAGGGTCGATGATGTCATAATGGTCGATGATGTCATAATGGTTGATGATGTCATAATGAGTCGATGATGTCATAATGGGTCGATGATGTCATTATGGGTCGATGATGTCATAATGGTTCGATGATGTCATAATGGTCGATGATGTCATTATGGGTCGATGATGTCATAATGGGTCGATGATGTCATAATGGATCGATGATGTCATAATGGGTCGATGAAGTCATAATGGTCGATGATGTCATAATGGTTGATGATGTCATAATGGGTCGATGATGTCATAATGGGTCGATGATGTCATAATGGGTCGATGATGTCATAATGGTCGATGATGTCATAATGGGTCGATGATGTCATAATGGGTCGATGATGTCATAATGGGTCGATGATGTCATAATGGGTCGATGATGTCATAATGGTCGATGATGTCATAATGGTCGATGTCATAATGGGTCGATGATGTCATAATGGGTCGATGATGTCATAATGGTCGATGATGTCATAATGGGTCGATGATGTCATTAAGGGTCGATGATGTCATAATGGTCGATGATGTCATAATGGTTGATGATGTCATAATGAGTTGATGATGTCATAATGGGTCGATGATGTCATAATGGTCGATGATGTCATAATGGTCGATGATGTCATAATGGGTCGATGATGTCATAATGGTCGATGATGTAATAATGGGTCGATGATGTCATAATGGGTCGATGATGTCATAATGGCTGATGATGTCATAATGGGTCGATGATGTCATAGTGGTCGATGATGTCATAGTGGTCGATGTCATAATGGCCGATGATGTCATAATGGTCGATGATGTCATAGGTCGATGATGTCATAATGGGTCGATGATGTCATAATGGGTCGATGATGTCATAATGGGTCGATGATGTCATAATGGGTCGATGATGTCATAATGGGTCAACGATGTAATAATGGTCGATGATGTCATAATGGGTCGATGATGTCATAAAGGGTCGATGATGTCATAATGGGTCGATGATGTCATAATGGTCGATGATGTCATAATGGGTCGATGATGTCATAATGGGTCGATGATGTCATAATGGCTGACGATGTCATAATGGGTCGATGATGTCATAGTGGTCGATGATGTCATAATGGCCGATGATGTCATAATGGTCGATGATTTCATAATGGTCGATGATGTCATAATGGGTCGATGATGTCATAATGGGTCGACGATGTAATAATGGTCGATGATGTCATAATGGTCGATGATGTTATAATAGGTCGATGATGTCATAATGGGTCGATGATGTCATAATGGGTCGATGATGTCCTAATGGGTCGATGATGTCATTATGGGTCGATGATGTCATAATGGGTCGATGATTTCATAATGGTCGATGATGTCATTATGGGTCGATGATGTCATAATGGGTCGATGATGTCATAATGGATCGATGATGTCATAATGGGTCGATGAAGTCATAATGGTCGATGATGTCATAATGGTCGATGATGTCATAATGGGTCGATGATGTCATAATGGGTCGATGATGTCATAATGGGTCGATGATGTCATAATGGTCGATGTCATAATGGGTCGATGATGTCATAATGGGTCGATGATGTCATATTAGTCGATGATGTCATAATGGGTCGATGATGTCATAATGGTCGATGATGTCATAATGGGTCGATGATGTCATTAAGGGTCGATGATGTCATAATGGTCGATGATGTCATAATGGTCGATGTCATAATGGGTCGATGATGTCATAATGGGTCGATGATGTCATATTAGTCGATGATGTCATAATGGGTCGATGATGTCATAATGGTCGATGATGTCATAATGGGTCGATGATGTCATTAAGGGTCGATGATGTCATAATGAGTCGATGATGTCATAATGGGTCGATGATGTCATAATGGTCGATGATGTCATAATGGTCGATGATGTCATAATGGGTCGATGATGTCATAATGGTCGATGATGTAATAATGGGTCGATGATGTCATAATGGGTCGATGATGTCATAATGGCTGATGATGTCATAATGGGTCGATGATGTCATAGTGGTCGATGATGTCATAGTGGTCGATGTCATAATGGCCGATGATGTCATAATGGTCGATGATGTCATAATGGGTCGATGATGTCATAATGGGTCGATGATGTCATAATGGGTAGAGTTGAGCGCGGTTCGTGGTTCGTGGTTCTCCAGTTCGCGGCTCGAGTGATTTTGGGGCATGTTCTAGATCGAACTAGAACTCGAGATTTTTGCAAAAGCTCGGTAGTTCTAGAAACGTTCGAGAACGGTTCTAGCAGCCAAAAAACAGCTAAATCATAGCTTGGTTTCTGCTGTAATAGTGTAAGTCACTCTGTGAATCAAACTATTATCACATTTCAGTGTATAGTGTGCGTGAACAGCGCCTTCAGATCACTGCTGTTTCTATAATGGCGATCGCCATTTTTTTTTTTTTTTTTTCTTGTCTTCCTTCCCTAAGTGCGCGCGTCTTGTGGGGCGGGCCAGCATGTCAGCCAATCCCAGACACACACACAGCTAAGTGGACTTTGAGCCAGAGAAGCAACGGCATGTGTGATAGGATCTGCATGTCACATGTCCCTGCATTATAAAACCGGACATTTTCTTCACGGACGCCATTATCTGCCTTCTGCGTCTTTGGTGTCAGACATCACTGTCGCAGCTCCGTCTTCCTGAGTCCTATAGCCGATACAGCTGTATGCGCTGCATACACAGCGTTAGACAGCTTAGGGAGAGCACTTTATAGCAGTCCTTTTAAGGGCTCCAACCGGCAGGGTCAGAGAGCCATAGGTGACAGGTCCTGCAAACAGCAACAGCGTCTGTGTAGCCCAGGTCAGGGATTTCCTACCTGCATTTCACCATTAGGAGGGAATAGAAAGGCAGGCTTCCATTCCTCTACCCAGAGCACCACAATCCTGCCACTGTACCCTCTTGTCCTCTGCACACTCCAACTGATAACTAAGCCATTATACTAGCAAACACTCAGTGTACCTAGTGGCATCCTATACGTGGCTATTGGACTTTGCTATAGTCCCACTAGTGCAAAGACATTTGCAGAGCGCGTCTGCCTGCATTGCACACTACAACTCATTCTAAACAAGCCATTATACTAGCAAACACTCAGTGTACCTAGTGGCATCCTATACGTGGCTATTGGACTTTGCTATAGTCCCACTAGTGCAAAGACATTAGCAGAGCACATCTGCCTGCATTGCACACTACAACTCATTCTAACCAAGCCATTATACTAGCAAACACTCAGTGTACCTAGTGGCATCCTATACGTGGCTATTGGACTTTGCTATAGTCCCACTAGTGCAAAGACATTTGCAGAGCGCGTCTGCCTGCATTGCACACTACAACTCATTCTAAACAAGCCATTATACTAGCAAACACTCAGTGTACCTAGTGGCATCCTATACGTGGCTATTGGACTTTGCTATAGTCCCACTAGTGCAAAGACATTAGCAGAGCACATCTGCCTGCATTGCACACTACAACTCATTCTAACCAAGCCATTATACTAGCAAACACTCAGTGTACCTAGTGGCATCCTATACGTGGCTATTGGACTTTGCTATAGTCCCACTAGTGCAAAGACATTAGCAGAGCACATCTGCCTGCATTGCACACTACAACTCATTCTAACCAAGCCATTATACTAGCAAACACTCAGTGTACCTAGTGGCATCCTATACGTGGCTATTGGACTTTGCTATAGTCCCACTAGTGCAAAGACATTTGCAGAGCGCGTCTGCCTGCGTTGCACACTACAACTCATTCTAACCAAGCCATTATACTAGCAAACACTCAGTGTACCTAGTGGCATCCTATACGTGGCTATTGGACTTTGCTATAGTCCCACTAGTGCAAAGACATTTGCAGAGCGCGTCTGCCTGCGTTGCACACTACAACTCATTCTAACCAAGCCATTATACTAGCAAACACTCAGTGTACCTAGTGGCATCCTATACGTGGCTATTGGACTTTGCTATAGTCCCACTAGTGCAAAGACATTTGCAGAGCGCGTCTGCCTGCATTGCACACTACAACTCATTCTAAACAAGCCATTATACTAGCAAACACTCAGTGTACCTAGTGGCATCCTATACGTGGCTATTGGACTTTGCTATAGTCCCACTAGTGCAAAGACATTAGCAGAGCACATCTGCCTGCATTGCACACTACAACTCATTCTAACCAAGCCATTATACTAGCAAACACTCAGTGTACCTAGTGGCATCCTATACGTGGCTATTGGACTTTGCTATAGTCCCACTAGTGCAAAGACATTTGCAGAGCGCGTCTGCCTGCGTTGCACACTACAACTCATTCTAAACAAGCCATTATACTAGCAAACACTCAGTGTACCTAGTGGCATCCTATACGTGGCTATTGGACTTTGCTATAGTCCCACTAGTGCAAAGACATTAGCAGAGCACATCTGCCTGCATTGCACACTACAACTCATTCTAACCAAGCCATTATACTAGCAAACACTCAGTGTACCTAGTGGCATCCTATACGTGGCTATTGGACTTTGCTATAGTCCCACTAGTGCAAAGACATTTGCAGAGCGCGTCTGCCTGCATTGCACACTACAACTCATTCTAAACAAGCCATTATACTAGCAAACACTCAGTGTACCTAGTGGCATCCTATACGTGGCTATTGGACTTTGCTATAGTCCCACTAGTGCAAAGACATTTGCAGAGCGCGTCTGCCTGCATTGCACACTACAACTCATTCTAAACAAGCCATTATACTAGCAAACACTCAGTGTACCTAGTGGCATCCTATACGTGGCTATTGGACTTTGCTATAGTCCCACTAGTGCAAAGACATTAGCAGAGCACATCTGCCTGCATTGCACACTACAACTCATTCTAACCAAGCCATTATACTAGCAAACACTCAGTGTACCTAGTGGCATCCTATACGTGGCTATTGGACTTTGCTATAGTCCCACTAGTGCAAAGACATTAGCAGAGCACATCTGCCTGCATTGCACACTACAACTCATTCTAACCAAGCCATTATACTAGCAAACACTCAGTGTACCTAGTGGCATCCTATACGTGGCTATTGGACTTTGCTATAGTCCCACTAGTGCAAAGACATTTGCAGAGCGCGTCTGCCTGCATTGCACACTACAACTCATTCTAAACAAGCCATTATACTAGCAAACACTCAGTGTACCTAGTGGCATCCTATACGTGGCTATTGGACTTTGCTATAGTCCCACTAGTGCAAAGACATTAGCAGAGCACATCTGCCTGCATTGCACACTACAACTCATTCTAACCAAGCCATTATACTAGCAAACACTCAGTGTACCTAGTGGCATCCTATACGTGGCTATTGGACTTTGCTATAGTCCCACTAGTGCAAAGACATTAGCAGAGCACATCTGCCTGCATTGCACACTACAACTCATTCTAACCAAGCCATTATACTAGCAAACACTCAGTGTACCTAGTGGCATCCTATACGTGGCTATTGGACTTTGCTATAGTCCCACTAGTGCAAAGACATTTGCAGAGCGCGTCTGCCTGCGTTGCACACTACAACTCATTCTAACCAAGCCATTATACTAGCAAACACTCAGTGTACCTAGTGGCATCCTATACGTGGCTATTGGACTTTGCTATAGTCCCACTAGTGCAAAGACATTTGCAGAGCGCGTCTGCCTGCGTTGCACACTACAACTCATTCTAACCAAGCCATTATACTAGCAAACACTCAGTGTACCTAGTGGCATCCTATACGTGGCTATTGGACTTTGCTATAGTCCCACTAGTGCAAAGACATTTGCAGAGCGCGTCTGCCTGCATTGCACACTACAACTCATTCTAAACAAGCCATTATACTAGCAAACACTCAGTGTACCTAGTGGCATCCTATACGTGGCTATTGGACTTTGCTATAGTCCCACTAGTGCAAAGACATTAGCAGAGCACATCTGCCTGCATTGCACACTACAACTCATTCTAACCAAGCCATTATACTAGCAAACACTCAGTGTACCTAGTGGCATCCTATACGTGGCTATTGGACTTTGCTATAGTCCCACTAGTGCAAAGACATTTGCAGAGCGCGTCTGCCTGCGTTGCACACTACAACTCATTCTAAACAAGCCATTATACTAGCAAACACTCAGTGTACCTAGTGGCATCCTATACGTGGCTATTGGACTTTGCTATAGTCCCACTAGTGCAAAGACATTAGCAGAGCACATCTGCCTGCATTGCACACTACAACTCATTCTAACCAAGCCATTATACTAGCAAACACTCAGTGTACCTAGTGGCATCCTATACGTGGCTATTGGACTTTGCTATAGTCCCACTAGTGCAAAGACATTAGCAGAGCACATCTGCCTGCATTGCACACTACAACTCATTCTAACCAAGCCATTATACTAGCAAACACTCAGTGTACCTAGTGGCATCCTATACGTGGCTATTGGACTTTGCTATAGTCCCACTAGTGCAAAGACATTTGCAGAGCGCGTCTGCCTGCGTTGCACACTACAACTCATTCTAACCAAGCCATTATACTAGCAAACACTCAGTGTACCTAGTGGCATCCTATACGTGGCTATTGGACTTTGCTATAGTCCCACTAGTGCAAAGACATTTGCAGAGCGCGTCTGCCTGCGTTGCACACTACAACTCATTCTAACCAAGCCATTATACTAGCAAACACTCAGTGTACCTAGTGGCATCCTATACGTGGCTATTGGACTTTGCTATAGTCCCACTAGTGCAAAGACATTTGCAGAGCGCGTCTGCCTGCATTGCACACTACAACTCATTCTAAACAAGCCATTATACTAGCAAACACTCAGTGTACCTAGTGGCATCCTATACGTGGCTATTGGACTTTGCTATAGTCCCACTAGTGCAAAGACATTAGCAGAGCACATCTGCCTGCATTGCACACTACAACTCATTCTAACCAAGCCATTATACTAGCAAACACTCAGTGTACCTAGTGGCATCCTATACGTGGCTATTGGACTTTGCTATAGTCCCACTAGTGCAAAGACATTTGCAGAGCGCGTCTGCCTGCGTTGCACACTACAACTCATTCTAAACAAGCCATTATACTAGCAAACACTCAGTGTACCTAGTGGCATCCTATACGTGGCTATTGGACTTTGCTATAGTCCCACTAGTGCAAAGACATTAGCAGAGCACATCTGCCTGCATTGCACACTACAACTCATTCTAACCAAGCCATTATACTAGCAAACACTCAGTGTACCTAGTGGCATCCTATACGTGGCTATTGGACTTTGCTATAGTCCCACTAGTGCAAAGACATTTGCAGAGCGCGTCTGCCTGCATTGCACACTACAACTCATTCTAAACAAGCCATTATACTAGCAAACACTCAGTGTACCTAGTGGCATCCTATACGTGGCTATTGGACTTTGCTATAGTCCCACTAGTGCAAAGACATTTGCAGAGCGCGTCTGCCTGCATTGCACACTACAACTCATTCTAAACAAGCCATTATACTAGCAAACACTCAGTGTACCTAGTGGCATCCTATACGTGGCTATTGGACTTTGCTATAGTCCCACTAGTGCAAAGACATTAGCAGAGCACATCTGCCTGCATTGCACACTACAACTCATTCTAACCAAGCCATTATACTAGCAAACACTCAGTGTACCTAGTGGCATCCTATACGTGGCTATTGGACTTTGCTATAGTCCCACTAGTGCAAAGACATTAGCAGAGCACATCTGCCTGCATTGCACACTACAACTCATTCTAACCAAGCCATTATACTAGCAAACACTCAGTGTACCTAGTGGCATCCTATACGTGGCTATTGGACTTTGCTATAGTCCCACTAGTGCAAAGACATTTGCAGAGCGCGTCTGCCTGCATTGCACACTACAACTCATTCTAAACAAGCCATTATACTAGCAAACACTCAGTGTACCTAGTGGCATCCTATACGTGGCTATTGGACTTTGCTATAGTCCCACTAGTGCAAAGACATTAGCAGAGCACATCTGCCTGCATTGCACACTACAACTCATTCTAACCAAGCCATTATACTAGCAAACACTCAGTGTACCTAGTGGCATCCTATACGTGGCTATTGGACTTTGCTATAGTCCCACTAGTGCAAAGACATTAGCAGAGCACATCTGCCTGCATTGCACACTACAACTCATTCTAACCAAGCCATTATACTAGCAAACACTCAGTGTACCTAGTGGCATCCTATACGTGGCTATTGGACTTTGCTATAGTCCCACTAGTGCAAAGACATTTGCAGAGCGCGTCTGCCTGCGTTGCACACTACAACTCATTCTAACCAAGCCATTATACTAGCAAACACTCAGTGTACCTAGTGGCATCCTATACGTGGCTATTGGACTTTGCTATAGTCCCACTAGTGCAAAGACATTTGCAGAGCGCGTCTGCCTGCGTTGCACACTACAACTCATTCTAACCAAGCCATTATACTAGCAAACACTCAGTGTACCTAGTGGCATCCTATACGTGGCTATTGGACTTTGCTATAGTCCCACTAGTGCAAAGACATTTGCAGAGCGCGTCTGCCTGCATTGCACACTACAACTCATTCTAAACAAGCCATTATACTAGCAAACACTCAGTGTACCTAGTGGCATCCTATACGTGGCTATTGGACTTTGCTATAGTCCCACTAGTGCAAAGACATTAGCAGAGCACATCTGCCTGCATTGCACACTACAACTCATTCTAACCAAGCCATTATACTAGCAAACACTCAGTGTACCTAGTGGCATCCTATACGTGGCTATTGGACTTTGCTATAGTCCCACTAGTGCAAAGACATTTGCAGAGCGCGTCTGCCTGCGTTGCACACTACAACTCATTCTAAACAAGCCATTATACTAGCAAACACTCAGTGTACCTAGTGGCATCCTATACGTGGCTATTGGACTTTGCTATAGTCCCACTAGTGCAAAGACATTAGCAGAGCACATCTGCCTGCATTGCACACTACAACTCATTCTAACCAAGCCATTATACTAGCAAACACTCAGTGTACCTAGTGGCATCCTATACGTGGCTATTGGACTTTGCTATAGTCCCACTAGTGCAAAGACATTTGCAGAGCGCGTCTGCCTGCATTGCACACTACAACTCATTCTAAACAAGCCATTATACTAGCAAACACTCAGTGTACCTAGTGGCATCCTATACGTGGCTATTGGACTTTGCTATAGTCCCACTAGTGCAAAGACATTTGCAGAGCGCGTCTGCCTGCGTTGCACACTACAACTCATTCTAACCAAGCCATTATACTAGCAAACACTCAGTGTACCTAGTGGCATCCTATACGTGGCTATTGGACTTTGCTATAGTCCCACTAGTGCAAAGACATTTGCAGAGCGCGTCTGCCTGCGTTGCACACTACAACTCATTCTAACCAAGCCATTATACTAGCAAACACTCAGTGTACCTAGTGGCATCCTATACGTGGCTATTGGACTTTGCTATAGTCCCACTAGTGCAAAGACATTAGCAGAGCACATCTGCCTGCATTGCACACTACAACTCATTCTAACCAAGCCATTATACTAGCAAACACTCAGTGTACCTAGTGGCATCCTATACGTGGCTATTGGACTTTGCTATAGTCCCACTAGTGCAAAGACATTTGCAGAGCGCGTCTGCCTGCATTGCACACTACAACTCATTCTAAACAAGCCATTATACTAGCAAACACTCAGTGTACCTAGTGGCATCCTATACGTGGCTATTGGACTTTGCTATAGTCCCACTAGTGCAAAGACATTTGCAGAGCGCGTCTGCCTGCGTTGCACACTACAACTCATTCTAACCAAGCCATTATACTAGCAAACACTCAGTGTACCTAGTGGCATCCTATACGTGGCTATTGGACTTTGCTATAGTCCCACTAGTGCAAAGACATTAGCAGAGCACATCTGCCTGCATTGCACACTACAACTCATTCTAACCAAGCCATTATACTAGCAAACACTCAGTGTACCTAGTGGCATCCTATACGTGGCTATTGGACTTTGCTATAGTCCCACTAGTGCAAAGACATTTGCAGAGCGCGTCTGCCTGCGTTGCACACTACAACTCATTCTAACCAAGCCATTATACTAGCAAACACTCAGTGTACCTAGTGGCATCCTATACGTGGCTATTGGACTTTGCTATAGTCCCACTAGTGCAAAGACATTTGCAGAGCGCGTCTGCCTGCGTTGCACACTACAACTCATTCTAACCAAGCCATTATACTAGCAAACACTCAGTGTACCTAGTGGCATCCTATACGTGGCTATTGGACTTTGCTATAGTCCCACTAGTGCAAAGACATTTGCAGAGCGCGTCTGCCTGCGTTGCACACTACAACTCATTCTAACCAAGCCATTATACTAGCAAACACTCAGTGTACCTAGTGGCATCCTATACGTGGCTATTGGACTTTGCTATAGTCCCACTAGTGCAAAGACATTTGCAGAGCGCGTCTGCCTGCATTGCACACTACAACTCATTCTAAACAAGCCATTATACTAGCAAACACTCAGTGTACCTAGTGGCATCCTATACGTGGCTATTGGACTTTGCTATAGTCCCACTAGTGCAAAGACATTAGCAGAGCACATCTGCCTGCATTGCACACTACAACTCATTCTAACCAAGCCATTATACTAGCAAACACTCAGTGTACCTAGTGGCATCCTATACGTGGCTATTGGACTTTGCTATAGTCCCACTAGTGCAAAGACATTTGCAGAGCGCGTCTGCCTGCATTGCACACTACAACTCATTCTAACCAAGCCATTATACTAGCAAAACACTCAGTGTACCTAGTGGCATCCTATACGTGGCTATTGGACTTTGCTATAGTCCCACTAGTGCAAAGACATTAGCAGAGCACATCTGCCTGCATTGCACACTACAACTCATTCTAACCAAGCCATTATACTAGCAAACACTCAGTGTACCTAGTGGCATCCTATACGTGGCTATTGGACTTTGCTATAGTCCCACTAGTGCAAAGACATTTGCAGAGCGCGTCTGCCTGCGTTGCACACTACAACTCATTCTAACCAAGCCATTATACTAGCAAACACTCAGTGTACCTAGTGGCATCCTATACGTGGCTATTGGACTTTGCTATAGTCCCACTAGTGCAAAGACATTTGCAGAGCGCGTCTGCCTGCGTTGCACACTACAACTCATTCTAACCAAGCCATTATACTAGCAAACACTCAGTGTACCTAGTGGCATCCTATACGTGGCTATTGGACTTTGCTATAGTCCCACTAGTGCAAAGACATTTGCAGAGCGCGTCTGCCTGCGTTGCACACTACAACTCATTCTAACCAAGCCATTATACTAGCAAACACTCAGTGTACCTAGTGGCATCCTATACGTGGCTATTGGACTTTGCTATAGTCCCACTAGTGCAAAGACATTTGCAGAGCGCGTCTGCCTGCGTTGCACACTACAACTCATTCTAACCAAGCCATTATACTAGCAAACACTCAGTGTACCTAGTGGCATCCTATACGTGGCTATTGGACTTTGCTATAGTCCCACTAGTGCAAAGACATTTGCAGAGCGCGTCTGCCTGCGTTGCACACTACAACTCATTCTAACCAAGCCATTATACTAGCAAACACTCAGTGTACCTAGTGGCATCCTATACGTGGCTATTGGACTTTGCTATAGTCCCACTAGTGCAAAGACATTTGCAGAGCGCGTCTGCCTGCGTTGCACACTACAACTCATTCTAACCAAGCCATTATACTAGCAAACACTCAGTGTACCTAGTGGCATCCTATACGTGGCTATTGGACTTTGCTATAGTCCCACTAGTGCAAAGACATTTGCAGAGCGCGTCTGCCTGCGTTGCACACTACAACTCATTCTAACAAGCCATTATACTAGCAAACACTCAGTGTACCTAGTGGCATCCTATACGTGGCTATTGGACTTTGCTATAGTCCCACTAGTGCAAAGACATTTGCAG